>NC_074670.1:76801619-77079119 GCF_029448725.1 Salvelinus fontinalis
GGGGGGGTCAGACATTCTGCCATGCCACTCTCAGGTGGGCAATAGGTTGCCAGCAGCATACCACCCTGCATCCCACTGCTGGTTTGCTTCTGAAGCTAAGCAGGGTTGGTCCTGGTCAGTCCCTGGATGGGAGACCAGATGCTGCTGGAAGTGGTGTTGGAGGGACAGTAGGAGGCACTCTTTCCTATGGTCTAAAAAAAAATATCCCAATGCCCCTGTGTAGGGTGCTGTCTTTCGGATGGGACGTTAAACGGGTGTCCTGACTCTCTGAGGTCATTAAAGATCCCATGGCACTTATCGTAAGAGTAGGGGTGTTAACCCCGGTGTCCTGGCTAAATTCCCAATCTGACCCTCAAACCATCACGGTCACCTAATAATCCCCAGTTTACAATTGGCTCATTCATCCCCCTCCTCTCCCCTGTAACTATTCCCCAGGTCGTTGCTGCAAATGAGAACATGTTCTCAGTCAACTTACCTGGTAAAATAACGGATAAATTAAAAAATACAGGAGGACTTACCCCTTGAGCAATATTAAACCTGCTTACAGGAGATCTAATCAAAGTTGTAATACACAAATACAGGTCCAGGGCATGATCACAGTTATATTCAAACCTCGTAGGAAATAAAAAGCATACAGCATGTTTGTAATGAACATTCGAAAACCCCTGTAATATAGTGTAATACAACGACTAACCGATGTCCAGAGTGGGCTGATTATCACCTCAATGTTTTCGCAGCGTCTGCATCCTCCAGGCCAGTAGAAGACTCTTCAGTCACTATAAACAGGTTCCTCCAGGCCAGTAGAAGACTCTTCAGTCACTATAAACAGGTTCAGGCCAGTAGGAGACTCTTCAGTCACTATAAACAGGTTCCTCCAGTAGAAGACTCTTCAGTCACTATAAACAGGTTCCTCCAGTAGAAGACTCTTCAGTCACTATAAACAGGTCCAGGCCAGTAGAAGACTCTTCAGTCACTATAAACAGGTTCAGGCCAGTAGAAGACTCTTCAGTCACTATAAACAGGTTCAGGCCAGTAGGAAACTCTTCAGTCACTATAAACAGGTTCAGGCCAGTAGAAGAGTCTTCAGTCACTATAAACAGGTTCAGGCCAGTAGAAGAGTCTTCAGTCACTATAAACAGGCTCCTCCAGTAGAAGACTCTTCAGTCACTATAAACAGGTTCAGGCCAGTAGAAGAGTCTTCAGTCACTATAAACAGGTTCCTCCAGGCCAGTAGAAGACTCTTCAGTCACTATAAACAGGCTCCTCCAGTAGAAGACTCTTCAGTCACTATAAACAGGTTCAGGCCAGTAGAAGAGTCTTCAGTCACTATAAACAGGTTCCTCCAGGCCAGTAGGAGACTCTTCAGTCACTATAAACAGGTTCCTCCAGGCCAGTAGGAGACTCTTCAGTCACTATAAACAGGTTCAGGCCAGTAGAAGACTCTTCAGTCACTATAAACAGGTTCAGGCCAGTAGAAGACTCTTCAGTCACTATAAACAGGTTCCTCCAGTAGGAGACTCTTCAGTCACTATAAACAGGTTCAGGCCAGTAGGAGACTCTTCAGTCACTATAAACAGGTTCAGGCCAGTAGAAGACTCTTCAGTCACTATAAACAGGTTCCTCCAGTAAAAGACTCTTCAGTCACTATAAACAGGTTCCTCCAGTAGAAGACTCTTCAGTCACTATAAACAGGTTCCTCCAGTAGGAGACTCTTCAGTCACTATAAACAGGTTCAGGCCAGTAGAAGACTCTTCAGTCACTATAAACAGGTTCAGGCCAGTAGGAGACTCTTCAGTCACTATAAACAGGTTCAGGCCAGTAGAAGACTCTTCAGTTACTATAAACAGGTTCAGGCCAGTAGGAGACTCTTCAGTCACTATAAACAGGTTCAGGCCAGTAGAAGACTCTTCAGTCACTATAAACAGGTTCCTCCAGTCATTTACATCCAGAGAGGATGAATGTAATGGAAGCACACCGTCCTGGTAATTAATGCTGGTGTGAAGTCACACACATGAGTCAACTACACAGCACTGTGGACAGGACACTTCTCCCCTCTCTGACATTATAAATAAATTATGTGAGTGACACAGCAGTCTGAGGAACTGCATCTCAGTGCTAGAAGCATCACTACATACCCTGGTTCGATCCCGGGCTGTATCACAACCGGCCGTGATCGGGAGTCCCATAGGATGGCGCACAATTGGCCCAGCGTCGTCCAGGTTAGGGGTTGGGTTTGGCCGGGGTAGGCCGTCATTGTAAAATAAAAATGTGTTCTTAACTGACTTGCCTAGAAGGTTAAAGGTTAAATAAATGTAAAAAAATAGAAGTACACACAACTGCTTAGAAATCCACCCTAAACAACAACAACAGAATCTTCTATGGTTGCATTTAATTCCTTAACATTCCAAAAAGTTGTTCCCTCCCCTCTGGGAGTCAACAAGGATAGAATGAAGGTAAGTAACTTTCCGAAAGGAGATGAATAACAGCCTACGAATAAAATCTTACAAATAACAGCCTACAAATAACAGCCTACAAATAACAGCCAACTCTATAATGTGTTTTCCAGGCGGTGTGTGCGTCCACACTGGACTGTACTCTAGAGGAGGTAAAGCTGTATGGAGGTCCAGGAGCTTGAACTCCTTGGCCTGAATGCCAAGCGTCACGTCTGGAGGAAACCTGGCACCATCCCTACGGTGAAGCATGGTGGTGGCAGCATCATGCTGTGGGGATGTTTTTCAGAGTTAGGGACTGGGAGACTAGTCAGGATTGAGGGAAAGATGAACGGAGCAAAGTACAGAGAGATCCTTGATGAAAACTGCTCCAGAGCGCTCAAGACCTCAGACTGGGGTGAAGGTTCACCTTCCAACAGGACAACGACCAAGTCTCTGAATATCTTTGAGTGTCCCAGCCAGAGCCCGGACTGAAAACAGCTGTGCAGCGACGCTCCCCATCCAACCTGACAGAGCTTAAAAGGATCTGCAGAGAAGAATGGGGGAAACTTCCCAAATACAGGTGTGCCAAACTTGTAGCGTCAAACCCAAGAAGACTCAAGACTGTAATCGCTGCCAAAGGTGCTTCAACAAAGTACTGAGTAAAGGGTCTGAATACTGTAAATGTGATATTTCAGAATTATATTTGTCATACATTTGCAAAAATGTCTAAAAACATGTTTTTGCTTTGTCATTATGGGGTAATGTGTGTAGATTGATGACGGGAAGAAATATATTCACTTTTAGAATAAGGCTGTAACGTATCAACAAAAAGTGAATGGGTCTGAATGCACAGAGACCTCAATAACAGCAACGCAGGGCCTCATTTCATTGGTTACATTAGAATATGGATATGTCTACATTTCTCTGTGAAGATGCAGGGGTGTGTTGTGGTTCAGTCAGCCTCTCTTCTCTCTCTGAGTGGAGTCCATGCCCCTGAACGAGCTTCATATTCACAGTCTTGACACACACACACACTAGCGGGCATGCAATCACACAAGCGCTTGCATGCACACACAAGCGCACGCATGCAGGAAGGCACGCGCGCACGCACGCACGCACACACACACAGCTCAGAGCACATAGAGCTCAGAACGAGAGCCATATTCACAGTGCTCACAACGCTCTGATTTACATCAAAGGGGTGCATATTTTATACTGTCCTACTTTCCCTCCACCACCACCACCCCCACCATCACCACACACTCTCTCTCTCTTTCTCCCAGGTACACATACGTGTGCTGAGCCCCCTACCCCCTCGTACGGGCAAGGCATCTGGAGCAGCTGGACCCCCCCCCCCCCCCCCCATCAGGAAACAGTGGATTAGGGAGTGGAGGGGTCTCAGGGGAGGGGGGGGGGGGGGGGGGGCAGTAACAGACTCAGGAACAGGAGCCTTCTGGGCAATCAGAGTCACCTCTACCCTCACCATCGCCCACTGTGGAGCCCTTTTCCTCAGAGCACATTCCAGTTTGAACTCCAACAACAACAAAATGGGATATCACGTAAAAGTGGCTTTACGATGAACTTTATCACCAAGAGATCTCTGAACCCCTTTCGATCTTGAGAACCAGGGAGTTCCTGGGGGAACCTGGGGGAACCTGGGGGATCCTGGGGGAACCTGGGGGATCCATCAGTACAAAACACGCACAGGAGCAATGAATAATGAATTATATTTATTACAATGCCACTATACTGTGTACACTATACTGGCTCATATCTGGATATGTGTTCCAGTGTGCAATAATGATGACGCTTGAAGTAATGTCCAAAAAGCTGCATTTTTCTAACGACTCAAAGTGTCACCGCTTCTCTCTGTCTTCTTGTGTCAAATGTTGTGTCAAGTTTCCTTTGTAATGGAATACTAAAGTATAGCACAGGCAGAGAGGCACCACTCTCCTCTCTCCACTTCCCCTTGAAACATGAGGCACCACTCTCCTCTCTCCACTTCCCCTTGAAACAGGAGGCACCACTCTCCTCTCTCCACTTCCTCTTGAAACAGGAGGCACCACTCTCCTCTCTTCACTCTTCCCCTTGAAACAGGAGGCACCACTCTCCTCTCTCCACTTCCCCTTGAAACAGGAGGCACCACTCTCCTCTCTTCACTCTTCCCCTTGAAACAGGAGGCACCACTCTCCTCTCTTCACTCTTCCCCTTGAAACAGGAGGCACCACTCTCCTCTCTCCACTTCCCCTTGAAACAGGAGGCACCACTCTCCTCTCTCCACTTCCCCTTAGAACAAGCCTCGGTAGGAAACACAGTAGCCTGTTACTCTACTCACTGGTAACCCAATCAGTCTCGCCTTAATCTCCCCACCCTGCACCTGCCACCCCATCCTTACGTCCATCTCCAAAAAATCTACCTCCACTTTTCCAGAACAATGCACTTAGTATGTTTTATTTAAAATCCCCCTGCATCACCTAGGTTGCATCATTAATGGCACCCAATTCCCTATATAGTGCTATGGTCCCTGGTCAAAAGTAGTGCACTGTATAGGGGATAGGGAGCCATTTGGGACACAGTCTGACCTAGACACCTGAGAGTAATTTGCACAATGGACGGACGCTCCAAATCCACTTCACCTCTCGCTCTGTGGCCTCTGAAGCACACAGTCACACCATACCTTTACTCACGTGTCCCTGTCCAACTCCCAAGCTACCCGTCGTGACGTAGTTGGTACACTGCAGATGGTGCGTCGTGTAGCGGCGTTTTCAGGTCATGGATTTTTTTTTCTCCAAATGGCACCCTACTCTCTACATAGTGCACTACTTTTGACCAGGGCCCAATCTGGTCAGAACGGGTGGAATATGTATGGAATAGGGTGACATTTGGAACACAGTTCCTGTGTCTAGATACGTAAGATTTAGAACAGTTCCTGTGTCTAGATACGTAAGATTTAGAACAGTTATGTATGAAGGTGTCAGGATGAAAACCCCAAACAGAGATTGAAATAAGGCTGGCCTCTCTGAGATTCCCTGGCCTCTCTGAGATTCCCTGGCCTCTCTGAGATTCCCTGGCCTCTCTGAGATTCCCTGGCCTCTCTGAGATTCCCTGGCCTCTCTGAGATTCCCTCATCTTTTCCTCATTAAATATGTCTCTTTTTTTAATTGTTCCATGTCCAATAAATGTATATATTTGATTGATTTAATAGCAGAGGTAAGTTATTTTACAGGTAGCCTAGTGATTAGAGTGTTGGGCCAGTAACCGAAAGGTTGCTAGATCGAATCCCCGAGCTGCCAAGGTAAAATCTGTTGTTCTGCCCCTGAACAAGGCAGTTAACCCACTGTTCCTATGCCGTCATTGTAAATAAGAATTTGCTTTTGAACTGACTTCCCTAGTTAAATAAAGGTAAAATAAATAAATAGACCCACATACGTTTGAGATTTGTAAATGGGATGCGATCGCCTGAAAATGTATTAATCAAAGAAAGAGAAACGTCATGGGAAGGAACATATAAATGGTAAAGTTCATGTTGAGCATTTGTGTAATTCAAGTGTGTTCTCAACAGGCTTCTGGTGAGAAGGTCTAGCTGTGATTCCATTGGTCAAATGCATTTTATAGTACTTGTTTACATAACGTCCTAGTCTACTCTACCGCCTCCTTCTTAGAACATCTCTGCTCTCTAGTGGCTGATGTGGGAACTGCAACAAGGTCATTTGAGAATTGGAACAATGTCATTGAAGTGATATCTCATGTTTACTGATGAGGGTGATACAGTATGTAGCCCACAAACAACCCACACCATGATTCAATCATTGACAGTGTTGTGCATGGTAAAACTGACAAACGTAAAATGTCTGATCAGAGGGCATTTGGTGCCATAGGTCTACTACAACTACCTTGACTAACCCGTAGCCCAGCACATTAACTCTGTATAGGTACCCCCTGTATATAGCCCACCACATTAACTCTGTATAGGTACACCCTGTATATAGCCTCGTATTGTTATTTTATTGTTACTTTTTATAATTTTTTACTTTAGTTTATTTGGTACATTTTTCCTTAAGTCTTTCTTGAACTGCGCTGTTGGTTAAGGGCTTGTATATAAGCATTTCATGGTAAGGTACACCTGTTGTATTTGGCGCAGGTGACAAATAAAGTTTGATTTGATTTGCGAGGAATAGGTCAAATGCTTGGCTTTACAGTTCCCACTGCAAGAATTACAGGTCCCATAGTAAATGGGAAATATTTCAATCTTGAAAAGGTGAAATCCACAGAAAGTGCAATATCAGTTGAGCTCAGCCAGATACAGTAGTATTGTATGGTTTATCCAGACCATTCCACACCTTTATAATCTCACATAAAACGCAGCTGCACATGAGGGCTACTTGCTGTTGTTGTTTTACATTTCCTCCAAGAATCAACAGATCCCTTTTCCATTCAACCTTAACATTAGATACATTTGGTAATACAGTCATAATATAATATAATAACACCTAAATATTAGACAATTGTTGATGAAGCCTCCTCTTTTATTTCAGAGAAATATAAAACATATTTTGATTTGCATGCAAATATTATGATAATATTTGTGCCAGCAATATGTAGATGCTCAAAGTAGCTCAGTCCACAATACAAACAGACATATTTAAATATGGTTGAAACAGAGCAACTAATGCGTAATAAACATGTTATAAAACCATGACTCATTTGTAATAATCTCCCAGATCATTACCAGGCAGGCTGGCCTCGCCCCTCCTCCCAGATCATTACCAGGCAGGCTGGCCTCACCCCTCCTCCCAGATCATTACCAGGCAGGCTGGCCTCGCCCCTCCTCCCAGATCATTACCAGGCAGGCTGGCCTCACCCCTCCTCCCAGATCATTACCAGGCAGGCTGGCCTCGCCCCTCCTCCCAGATCATTACCAGGCAGGCTGGCCTCACCCCTCCTCCCAGATCATTACCAGGCAGGCTGGCCTCGCCCCTCCTCCCAGATCATTACCAGGCAGGCTGGCCTCACCCCTCCTCCCAGATCATTACCAGGCAGGCTGGCCTCGCCCCTCCTCCCAGATCATTACCAGGCAGGCTGGCCTCGCCCCTCCTCCCAGATCATTACCAGGCAGGCTGGCCTCGCCCCTCCTCCCAGATCATTACCAGGCAGGCTGGCCTCGCCCCTCCTCCCAGATCATTACCAGGCAGGCTGGCCTCGCCCCTCCTCCCAGATCATTACCAGGCAGGCTGGCCTCGCCCCTCCTCCCAGATCATTACCAGGCAGGCTGGCCTCGCCCCTCCTCCCAGATCATTACCAGGCAGGCTGGCCTCGCCCCTCCTCCCAGATCATTACCAGGCAGGCTGGCCTCGCCCCTCCTCCCAGATCATTACCAGGCAGGCTGGCCTCGCCCCTCCTCCCAGATCATTACCAGGCAGGCTGGCCTCGCCCCTCCTCCCAGATCATTACCAGGCAGGCTGGCCTCGCCCCTCCTCCCAGATCATTACCAGGCAGGCTGGCCTCACCCCTCCTCCCAGATCATTACCAGGCAGGCTGGCCTCACCCCTCCTCCCAGATCATTACCAGGCAGGCTGGCCTCACCCCTCCTCCCAGATCATTGCCAGGCTGACTGGCCTCACCCCCTCCTCCAGGTCATTACCAGACTGACTGGCCTCACCCCCTCCTCCAGGTCATTACCAGACTGACTGGCCTCACCCCTCCTCCAGGTCATTGCCAGGCTGACTGGCCTCACCCCCTCCTCTAGGTCATTACCAGGCTGACTGGCCTCACCGCTCCTCCAGGTCATTACCAGACTGACTGGCCTCACCCCTCCTCCAGGTCATTGCCAGGCTGACTGGCCTCACCCCTCCTCCAGGTCATTACCAGACTGACTGGCCTCACCCCTCCTCCAGGTCATTACCAGGCTGACTGGCCTCACCCCTCCTCCAGGTCATTACCAGACTGACTGGCTATGATGTGTGTTGTAATTCCCTGGCTATGATGTGGGATGTAATTCCCTGGCTATGATGTGGGGTGTAATTCCCTGGCTATGATGTGGGATGTAATTCCCTGGCTGTGATGTGGGGTGTAATTCCCTGGCTGTGACGTACAGTAGGTACCTGGGAGACGTCCATGAAGCTGGGTCTGACTGTGGAGATGAGCCCTAAGGTCTTAATGGGACAGTTGACCAGCTGGGACAGGATATCGCAGGCTGCCTCCGCCAACTCTGTACAGCTGTCCACCTGCAGGAGAGGAGAAGGAGGAGGAGGAGGAAGGAGAGGGAGGGAGGGGGGAGGAGGGAATAGGAGGGAGAGCAGGAGGAGCAGGGAGGAGGAGCAGGAGGAGAAGGGAGAGCAGTAAGAGCGAGCAGGAAGGAGAGGAGGGAGGGGGAGGAGGGAGGAGGAGGAGATAAACACATAATAGCAGCCCAATTCATAGGCCTACACTACAAATTAAACACAATTTTTAACACATCTGGTTAGTAGGCTATACAATCAGTGTTAATGTCAATGTCAAATAACATAGCCTAATATTTTCAATTTCATTACATTGATAAAATCACCAATTTTTCTATTAAATATGTTTTTAATATTTCTTTGTGTGTTGTTTGAGGGAAATCAGCTTGCAATCAACACAAAATGTTGAAAAAGACTCAAAATAATGAAAATAGACGTTTCAGGGAGGAATGGAGAGAATTAGGAGTTCTTACCATATTTCTCCAATGTCAAACCAGAGTGTGTTGTTTGCAACGCTGTTCGCAAATAATTAAATCTTAGACATCCGTATGAATCTAAGCATGGCACTTTCAAAAGTTATACCTTTCCATCCAGACAGAGGCTCTGCCGATGCAGAAAAATGTAAGCTTCAACTGCTGGCTACTCGTCCGTTGCAAAACCCAACAACCGGTTTGACGTACTGCCAAATTCTCTAAAATGACGTTGGAGGCGGTTTATGGCAGAGAAATGAACATACAATTCTCTGGCAACAGCTCTGGTGGACGTTCCTGCAGTCAGCATGCCAATTGTACGCTCCCTCAAAACTTGAGACATCTGTGGCGTTGTGTTGTGTGACAAAACTGCACATTTTAGAGTGGCCTTTTATTGTCCCCAGCACAAGGTACACCTATGTAATGAGCATGCAGATTAATCAGTTTCTTAATATGCCACACCTGTCAGTTGGATGGATTATCTTGGCAAAGGAGAAATGCTCACTAACAGGGATGTAAACAAATTTGTGCACAAAACATGAGAGAAAATATTTTTGCGCGTACGGAACATTTCTGTGATCTTTTATTTCAGCTCATGAAACATGGGACCAACACATTACATGATGCATTTATATTTTTGTTCAGTATATTTTCAGTGCAAGTCAAGCACTGCACATGATCCAGGCTAATTGCAGACAATCTTTGAATTAGTAAAGACTTTAGTTATTACTTTCTTAAATCACATCTATGTAGGTCCAGTAAATATCAGAAAACTCTTAAGTTTTAAAAAGGGTAAAGAATTTACAGGCACACATTTAGAAGGACAAACGATCTGTCATATTATCATAGGACATCAGTTCACAGTGAGGGATAAAGGCTTACAACTTTCAATTGCCTACACAGCAAGAGCAAGCTGAGGAGAGGCATACACTTGACATTTGAGTGGATAATTAGACAAAACACGTGTTTATTTTATTGTTTGTTTGAAAGTCGATGCCATTGTTAGTCCTATGTTTGAACCTGGATTCCTGGTCTAACTGCTAGGCCTGCAATAATAACCTTGGCCCCTACTCACTTACATTACAGGTTGGGTTGGTAGGACCATAAACTAACACTTGTTGGAATAAAACATAATAGAATGGAATATAAAAACAAAATTTCTAAGCCTAATCGACACATTTTAAATTGCCTTTGTACAGCTTTGAACAACATACGCTACAAAATATGAACTGTGCAAAAGGTATTCAATGATCAGCGAAAATGAAGGGAAGGAGACGAAACAAATGGAGGACACCAGCTTAGAATATTTAGATGCACCCCCAAATTCATCACACGCTGCCCACGTCACCTACCCAGCTCCTCATCTCTCCTGCGCATATCCGCCGCAATTTGAACCGTGTGAAGTCAGCATGAAAAACCACACATCGACAACCTAAACAAGTAATGTCAATATTCTTGTATTTTAGCTTCAAGCTGTAGTACAGCACTTGTTGCGGCGATAAGGAGATCGCTAGCTAGCTAGCAAGCAAGCCACGTTTCTCCCCCTTAGCATCCGAATATCGTTTTTGCAACGTCAACACCCTCCTGCTTAGGTAATTACATGATTATCTTATTGTTAAACAGGTAAATATCTCAAAATGGTTTATCTTGAAAATAACGTTTACTTTAGCTAACTAGGTTCAGTAGCTAGTTTGTTGGTGCTTGATCGGAAAGCAGTCACATTTGTTTTTATAAAAGCTAGCTAGCCGTTGATCATGACTCTCAGTTCCATTACATTAACGTTACACATGAGTCATTGGACAAAGTCGTCTTATGTGTGGGGGAGTTTAGCTCCGACGGAAAATGCCGTACGGCTGCAACTCGTTAAACAGGTTAAAACGATATACAATAAGTGTGTAGTTTGCATTTGTGTAATTATTTTGATGTGGTATGAAAATAGAGTGATTTAGCTATGTTTCAATACATTTAGAATCGATTCACGTTTTAACATGAGATGGAGTATTTGGCTGTTTTGGCTTCCAGAGCCAATGCCTCTTTAAAATGAACATGTAACGTTAGGTTAGTTAGCAACGGTCCTTGCCCTATAGGAGTAACGTTAACGTTACGGTCCTTTAGTCCAATATTGGGCTGGCTAGCTAGCTAGCTAGCTATGCTAATATAATATAGCTATGATTAAAATACAGATTGTACGAAAATAAGTTACTTTACATTTGCTGTGGTGTCATAGGTACAGTTGCTATTGAGCCAATAATTTATCCATTGCATTAATGTTATTAGGACGCATCCAATAAATAGGGTTAGCTATGTGACGCGAAGCTAACCAAAGGACTTTCATGCCATGGCTAGCTAACTAATGATGTAACTTGTTTTCTGAGGTCGATGTAGCTAACAGTACTAGAGGTCTCCAAATGTTGCTTACTGTGACCATCCTGTCCTATCTGTGTCACTCATGATCATCTATTATAGCTTTGGGGTACCCATGAAAGGATTCCATTCATTATACAAACATCCTTTGTCATTACAATACATTTGAAGAAGAGATGGGTAGGTAGCTAGGCAGGATCCTTGTATCTGCTTTTAGCAACACTAGTATTTATATTGGCTTCAGAAAGTATTCATACCCCTTGACTTATTCCACATTTTGTTGTGTTACAGCCTGAATTCAAAATGGATTAAATATATATTTTTCTCAGCCATTTCTCACTCATGACAAAGTGAAAACTGGTTTTTAGAAAATTTTGTGAATTTGGTGAAGTACAGAAATATCTAATCTGAAGTAAATTTGGGTAAGTCTCTAAGAGCTTTCCACACCTGGATTGTGCAACATTTGCCCATTTATTCTTTTCAAAATACTTATAGTTCTGTCAAATTAGTTGTTGATCAGTGCTAGACAACCATTTTCAGGTCTTGCCATCGATTTTGAAGTAGATTTAAGTCAACTGTAACTCGCCACTCAGGAACATTCACGGTCTTCTTTGTAAACAACTCCTGTGTAGATTTGGCCTCGTGTTTTAGGTTATTGTCCTGCTGAAAGGTGAATTCATCTCCCAGTATTTGGTGCAACACAGACTGAACCAGGTTTTCCTCTAGGGTTTTACTTGTGCTTAGGTCCATTTTGTTAAAAAAATATGTATCCTGAAAAACTCCCAAATCATTAACAATTACAACCATACCCACAACATGATGCAGCCACCACTATGCTTGGTAATATGGAGTGTGGTCCTCATTAATGTGTTGTATTGGATTTGACCCAAACATAACACTTTGTATTCAGGCCAAAAAGTGAATTGCTTTGCCAATACCAAAAAGCAGTATTACTTTAGTGCCTTGTTGCAAACAGGATGCATGTTTTGGAGTATTTTTTTTTTCTGTACAGGCTTCTTTCTCTTCACTCAGTCATTTAGGTTAGTATTGTGGAGTAACTACAATGTTGTTGATCCATCCTTAGTTTTCGATCACAGCCATTAAACTTGAACTGTTTTAAAGTCACCAATCCCTGTGCGGCTTCCTTCCTCTCCGGCATTGAGTCGCCTATATCGTCGTAGTGACTGGATGTATTGATACGCCATCCAAATACATACAGTTGAAGTCGGAAGTTTACATACACCTTAGCCAAATACATTGAAACTCAGTTTTTCACAATTCATGACATTTAATCCTAGTAAAAATTCCCTGTCTTAGGTCAGTTACGATCACCACTTTATTTTAAGAATGTGAAATGTCAGAATAATAGTAGAGAGAATGATTTATTTCAGCTTTTATTTCTTTCATCATATTCCCAGTGGGTCAGACGTTTACACACTCAATTAGTATTTGGTAGCATTGCCTTTAAATTGTTTAACTTGGGTCAAATGTTTCGGGTAGCCTTCCACAAGCTTCCCACAATAAGTTGGGTGAATTTTGGCCCATTCCTCCTGACAGAGCTGGTGTAACTGAGTCAGGTTTGTAGGCCTCCTTGCTCGCACACGCTTTTTCAGTTCTGCCCACAAATGTTCTATAGGATTGAGGTCAGGGCTTTGTGATGGCCACTCCAATACCTTGACTTTGTTGTCCTTAAGCCATTTTGCCACAGCTTTGGAAGTATGCTTGGGGTCATTGTCCATTTGGAAGACACATTTGCGACCAAGTTTTAACCTCCTGACTGATGTCTTGAGATGTTGCTTCAAAATATCCACATAATTTTCCTGCCTCATGATGCCATCTATTTTGTGAAGTGCACCAATCCCTCCTGCAGCAAAGCACCCCCACAACATGATGCTGCCACCCCCGTGGGTCACGGTTGGGATGGTGTTCTTCGGCTTGCAAGCCTCCCCCTTTTTCCTCCTAACATAACAATGGTCATTATGGCTAAACAGTTTTATTTTTGTTTCATCAGACCAGATGACATTTCTCCAAAAAGTACGATTTTTGTCCCCATGTGCAGTTGCAAACCGTAGTCTGGATTTTTTTATTGCGGTTTTGGAGCAGTGGCTTCTTCCTTGCTGAGCGGCCTTTCAGGTTATGTCGATATAGGACTCATTTTACAGTGGATATAGATACTTTGTACCTGTTTCCTCCATCTTCACAAGGTCCTTTGTGGTTCTGTGATTGATTTGCACTTTTCCCACCAAAGTACGTTCATCTCTAGGAGACCGAACGCGTCTCCTTCCTGAGATGTATGAAGGCTGTGTGGTCCCATCGTGTTTATACTTGCGTACTATTGTTTGTACAGATGAACGTGATACCTTCAGGCGTTTGGAAATTGCTCCCAAGGATGAACCAGACTTGTGGAGGTCTACAGTTTTTTTTCTGAGGTCTTGGCTGATTTCTTTTGATTTTCCCATGATGTCAAGCAAAGAGGCACTGAGTTTGAAGGTAGACCTTGAAATACATCCACACGTACACCTCCAATTGACTCAAATGATGTCAATTAGCCTATCAGAAGCTTCTAAAGCCATGACGTCATTTTCTGGAATTTTCCAAGCTGTTTATAGGCATTGTTAACTTAGTGTATGTGAACTTCTGACCCACTGGAATTGTGATACAGTGAAATAATCTGTCTGTAAACAGTTGTTGGAAAAATTACTTGTGTCATGCACAAAGTAGATGTCCTAACCGACTTGCCAAAACTATAGTTGTTAACAAGAAATTTGTGGAGTGGTTGAAAAACGAGTTTTATTGACTCCAACCTAAGTGTATGTAAACCTCCGACTTCAACTGTATATGCATACATGCATGCATACATACAGTACCAGTCAAAAGTTTGGATACCTACTCAAGTTTATTTATTTATTTTTATAAAAATGTTCTACATTGTAGAATAATTGTGAAGAAATCAAAACTATAAAATAACATAGGGTGGCCTTTAAAATGTTTTATTCGATTCCTCATGTTGTACTCATTGTTAGGAAGAATTATGGTCCAAATCGGATGTTAGGTATTATATTTATTGAATATTATATGAATCCTATACATTTATAATGTCAATTTGGGTGCAATCAGTTAGCTTCATTTCTCAGAAATCTAATTATAGTTCAACAAAAAAAAATGTTTCAGGAATGATAATCTTTCTAACTACAGAAACAATTTCAGAAAAATCTGAGATAGTGGGTGTCATGGCTTGCTGAAATGACATGGAATGACCCCCCCCCTTTGCATAAGTACCAACCCTACAAACAATCGGCATATTGAATTTGATTTAACTTCTGGCTTCCGGTGGGCTATTCTCCTTTTTTGGTTCCTTATAAGTCGTTCATGGCAAGTGGAGTGGCTGGAGCGTCATCAAATCAGATCCCCTGTCACACAATGATGTAGCTAGTAGCCCCTACCTGTCTACGGTCAAAGCAACGACATGTCACTCTTCTACTGCACTGTCACGGTCAGTGGCTCCTGAGCTGGGATAAGCCAGATTTATTTTTTTGTATAGGTCCAATGCCTTGTGTTTGGTCTGGTATTTGGTAGCTACAATATGGATTGATCCTCAAAACAGCAGTAGTGCAGATTTATTTTCAGAGATATATATGTGTATGTGAAGCTGATGAGTAAGTAGATTATTTATTTTTTTGTTCATAATGTTTTTCCTTGCAGCTTTTCAGAGTGTGATGGAGATATGTGTGATGTTAGGTAGTAAGGAGGGGTATGGAATAGAGGTTGACCGATTTATTATTTTTCAATACCGATTATTGGAGGACCAAAAAAAGCCGATACCGGTTAATCTGCCTATTTTTATTTGTAATAATGACAATTACAACAATACTGGATGAACACTTATTTTAACTTAATATAATACATCAATAAAATCAATTTAGCCTTAAATGAACAATGAAACATGTTCAATTTGGTTTAAATAACGCAAAAACAAAGTGTTGGAGAAGAACGTAAAAGTGCAATATGTGCCATGTAAAAAAGCTAACGTTTAAGTTCCTTGCTCAGAACATGAGAATATATGAAAGCTGGTGTTTCCTTTTAACATGAGTCTTCAATATTCCCAGGTAAGAAGTTTTAGGTTGTAGTTATTATAGGACTATTTCTTTCTACGATTTGTATTTCATATACCTTTGACTATTGGATGTTCTTATAGGCACTTTAGTATTGCCGGATATGTATAATTCTGGCAAGTTAATTACGGCCTTTGTAAGGAATAAATGGACTTCACACAGTTCGCAATGAGCCAGGCGACCCAAACTGCTGCATATACTCTGACTGCTTGCACGGAACGCAAGAGAAATAACACAATTTCCATAGATATAAGAAATTAATGTTAGCAGGCAATATTAATTAAATATGCACGTTTAAAAATATATACTTGTGTATTGATTTTAAAGAAAGGCATTGATGTTTATGGTTAGGTACATTGGTGCAACGACAGTGCTTTTTTCGCGAATGCGCTTGTTAAATCATCACCGTTTGTCGAAGTAGGCTGTGATTCAATGAGAAATTAACAGGCACCGCATCGATTACATGCAATGCAGGACACGCTAGATTAACTACTGATTATGTTAAGATTGATTGTTTTTTATAAGATAAGTTTAATGCTAGCTAGCAACTTATCTTGGCTTCTTGCTGCCCTCACGTAACAGGTAGTCAGCCTGCCACGCAGGTTCCTCGTGGAGTGCAATGTAAGGCAGGTGGTTAGAGCGTTGGACTACTAACCGGAAGGTTGCAAAAACGAATCCCCGAGCTGACAAGGTAAAAATCTGTCGTTCTCCCCCTGAACAAGGCAGTTAACCCACTGTTCCTAGGCCGTCATTGAAAATAAGAATGTTCTTAACTGACTTGCCTCGTTTAAATAAAGGTGTAAAAAAATACAAATAAATAATCTGCAAATCGGTGTCCAAAAATTACCGATTGTTATGAAAACTTGAAATCGTCCCTAATTAATCGGCCATTCCGATTAATCGGTCAACCTCTAGTATGAAAGGGTCTTTGAGTGACATGTAAGAAATAGAACATTTTAGTTTTGGACCTTATGATTTATTGAGAGGGACTACTGCACATCAGCCCATTGACTAATCCTTATCTTGGTGTGTATGACGTCAATGTAATATTTACTGGCCTGTTTCATTTCTGTTTACTCTATTGCCGTGGCATGACAAGGATCTTGTTTCCCCTCATAAATAGTCTAACTTATGACCTTCTTGTTTGCTTTTTGTAATGTGAAAAGGTTTTCTTTGTTTAACCATAATGTGTCTTTTGTTTTGTTCCCAGACCAAGGACTTACAATGACACTGAAGGTCAAGCTGAGTTCAGTTTGCCTGGGTGTAGAAGGGATGACCTGTGCTTCCTGTGTTCAGTCTATTGAGCAGCGCATTGGGGGTCTTCCTGGAGTCGTACACATCAAGGTGGGTCCGGTACACATTTATGGGAGGTTTCCCAGACCCAGATTAAGCCTAGTCCTGGACTCCAGTGAGAATGATTTTAATTGTATTTTTTAAAATAATTTTGTTCAGGACTAGGCACAATCCGGGAAACTGGCCCAATGTGTTTTAACATGTGTATCACAACTTTATAGGATAGGCCTTTGTGTGACATGTACATGTGTTAGATTATAACCTACACATCCAACTGATTTGACAGAATCTGAAGCAGGTTTTCACCCTTACAGCTTTGTGGTCATCAATCTTTCACCTTTCAAACAGAATGTCTTCAAACTGCCAAGTCTGCATTTCCACCATACCCTTGACACCATTGCACAATTTCCAGAGATTTAAAATAGCGGAGTGTGCTTCTTTTTCTTCTTTTTCTCGGTTTCAGAACATTTTAAAAACTAGATGTGAAACTAACTAGCTAGAATTGAGAAAGCAGCAAAAACCTTTCTTTATTTTATCTCTTACCAACTATAATTTTATATTTCTTTTCACCCAACTAAATATCCCATAGCATCTGATTTCCAGGTCGCGTCCTATTCTCAACTACTTTTGACCAAGGAATCAGGGAATGGGGTTTGGGATGCACCTCCTCTCCCCTAAGGGGATGGCTTGTTCATATAGCTTAATTGAAGATTAACAGTGATCCTTACTTCCGTGTAGCAGCTGTAATAATGTCCTAGATGGCAGTAAATGTGGCCTGGCCTTCTCTGTGTGTTTACCCCTCAGGCACAGGTTAATGAGGATATAATGTAATCGTGTTGTTCCTGACAGAGAGCTGGTCTTTACAGGACTGTCATTTGGTTATTGTGGGTCGATAACCGGCTGAACGGGTAGCAGACGGAGGATGGGCAATGTCATCAATTCCTTTAAAGGGTCTGGGGACGTTAATGTGTGTTATTGTAAAAACGGTACATGTCCTTTAAGTGAGGAGTGAATAGATTGTTGTTGCATGTGGACGGTAGGCCTGTAGGATAGTTTTTGACTAGTGTCAAAGTTAAAAACAGTAGTAGACTGTATGAGGAAAGGACAGTCTTTCTCTCTCATTTACTCTCGCTCTCCCTGACACACACACACACACACACACACACACACACACACACACACACACACACATATATATTTAGGAAAACATAGATCTCTGGTACGTGCACACACACTTCCCTCCTGTGTTTTTAACTTGCAGTTCAGTCAGGGTTGAGTGGTCATGTGATGGCGTCAGTTAATCACAAGTTTCCGTGTGTGTGTGTGTGTGTGTGTGTGTGTGTGTGTGTGTGTGTTAGAGAGATATGGGTTCATTATATTGCTACTAGAACGTGCTGGAAGCTTCTGAGGCCAATGCACTCCTCTTTATATACAGTACCAGTCAAAAGTTGGAACACACCTACTAATTTTTATGTTTTACTATTTTCTACAATGTAGAATAGTGAAGACATCAAAACTATGAAATAACACACATGGAATCATGTAGTTAAACAAATCAAAATATATTTTATATTCTTCAAAGTAGCCACCCTTTGCCTTGATGACAGCTCTGCACACTCTTGGCATTCTCTCAACCAGCTTCACTTGGAATGCTTTTCCAACAGTCTTGAAGGAGTTCCCACATATGCTGAGCACTTGTTGGCTGCTTTTCCTTCACTCTGCGGTCCGACTCATCCCAAACCATCTCAATTGGTTTGAGGTCGGGGGATTGTGTAGGCCAGATCATCTGATGCACCACTCCATCACTCTCTCAGATCACACTGTTGAAAAACAAATGATAGTCCCACTAAGCGCAAACCAGACGGGATGGCGTATCGTTGCAGAATGCTATGGTCGCCATGCTGTTTAAGTGTGCCTTGAATTCCAAATCAATCACTGACACTGTCACCAGTAAAGCACCATCACACCTCCTCCTCCATGCTTCACGGTGGGAATTACACATGCGGAGATCATCCGTTCACCTACGTATCACACAGACACGGCAGTTGGAACCAACAATCTAATTTGGACTCATCAGACCAAAGGACAGATTTCCACCGGTCTAATGTCCATTGCTTGTGTTTCCTGGCTCAAGCAAGTCTCTTCTTATTATGGATGTCCTTTAGTAGTGGTTTCTTTGCAGCAATTCGATCATGAAGCCCTGATTCGCACAGTCTCCTCTGAACACTTAATTTTGATGTGTCTGTTACTTAAACTCTGAAGCATTTATTTGGGCTGCAAATTCTGAGGCTGTTAACTTTAATGAACTTATCCTCTGCAGCAGAGGTAACTCTGGGTCTTCCATTCCTGTGGCGGTCCTCATTAGAGCCAGTTTCATCATAGCGCTCGATGGTTTGTGCGACTGCACTTGAAGAAACTTTCAAAGTTCTTGAAGTTCCATATTGACTGACCTACATGTTTTAAAGTAATGATGGACTGTCATTTCTCTTTGCTTATTTGAACTGTTCTTGACATATTTTGGTGGACTTGGTGTTTTACAAAATAGGGCTATCTTCTGTATACCAACCGTACCTTGTCACAACATAACTGATTGGCTCAAACACATTTAGAAGGAAAGAAATTCCACAAATGAAACTTTTAACAATGCACACCTGTTAATTTGGATCCGCCCCCCTTTTTTTTTTTTTTTACTAAAATAACATACGCAAATCTAACTGCCTGTAACTCAGGACCTGGAGCAAGGATATGCATATTCTTGATACCATTTGAAAGGAAATGTGGAAATGTTAAATTAATGTAGGAGAATATAACACTTTAGATCTGATAAAAGATAATACAAAGGGGAAAAAATGTATTTTTTTTGTACCATCTTTGACTTGCCAGATAATGGCCCTACTGTTATATTCCAATCCAGGCGCAATTTAGATCAATATTGCCCAAATGTGCCTAATTGGTTTATTAATACATTTTCAAGTTCATAACTGTGCACTCTGCTCAAACAATAGCATGGTGTTCTTTCACAGTAATAGCTACTGTAAATTCGAGAGTGCAGTTAGATTAACCTCTCTAGGCTAGATCGGACGCTACCGTCCCACCTGACCAACATCCAGTGAAAGTGCAGGGCGACAAATTCAAACTACAGAATTGTAAATATTTAACATTCTTAAATACACATACAATATGTCAAAATAAAGCTTAACTTCTTGTTAATCCAGCCACGGTGTCAGATTTCAAAAAGGCTTTACGGCAAAAGCAAACCATGCTATTATCTGAGGACAGCACCCCATCAAACAAACACAGACAATCATATTTCAACACGCCAGGCGCGACACAAAAGTCAGAAATAACGATATAATTCATGCCTTACCTTTGAAGAGCTTCTTCTGTTGGTACTCCAATATGTCCCATAAACATCACAGATGGTCCTTTTGTTAGATTAATTCTGTCGTTATATCTCCAAAATGTCAATTTATTTGGCACGTTTGATCCAAAAAAACACCGGTTCCAACTCGCGCAACATGACTACAAAATAGCTAATAAGTTACCTGTAATCTTTGTCCAAATATTTCAAACAACTTTCCTAATACAACTTTAGGTCTTTTTTTACATAAATAATCGATACAATTTAAGACGGGATAAACTGCGTTCAATAGCGGATAAAAACAAAGTGGAGCGAGCTTTCAGGTCGCGCGCCCCAACCACAACAGAACACTAGACCTGACCCTCGTTCTGAACAGCCCTACTTCTTGATTACACAAAGGAAAAACATCAACCAATTTCTAAAGACTGTTGACATCCAGTGCAAGCAAATGCCTTCGAAATCTAGATCCACATAGAAACCTATTTAACACTGTCACCTCAAAAAAAAAAAAAAACCTGGATGGTTTGTCCTCAGGGTTTCGCCTGCCAAATAATTTCTGTTATACTCACAGACATCATTCAAACAGTTTTAGAAACTTCAGAGTGTTTTCTATCCAAATCTCTTAATAATATGCATATCCTAGCTTCTGGGCCTGAATAGCAGGCAGTTTACTTTTGGTACGCTTTTCATCCGGATGTGAAAATACCGTCCCCTAGCCTAGAGTTTAACAAGAATTTAAGCTTTCTGCCAATATCAGATAGGTCTATGTCCTGGGAAATGTTCTTGTTACTTACAACCTCATGCTAATCACATTAGCCTACGTTAGCTCAACCGTCCCGCGTGGGGGGACACCGATCCTGTAGATGTTGATTGAAATGCATTCCAGATGACTTCCTCTTGAAGCTGCACAAGGATTATCTTCAGACTACTTGTTTATGTGGAATATATTTGATGTCCTATTGATTGTAGCTGCATAACGTTTTAGTAACCGTCTCCGTGTATGTGATTTCAACCTATTCCATGAATCTCAGAATTGTGCTGATTTTACATAGTAACCATGACATGACAATTTTATGGCTGTCAATGACTGCATGTCTTCATGGCATAATTGTATAACAGCTGTATAATTCTGTTTAGTTTCAAAGCCTAGTTTTAGAAACTGCAATACTGTACATCAGTTGTCACTTCTGTTGATTCAGTATAAAGTGTTTTAATTATTCAGTTTGTTTGACATTTTTTTCTGGTAGGTGTCTCTGGCGCTGAAGAATGCCAGCATCATCTTCGACCACAGTCATCACACCCCAGAGTCCCTGGCTGAGGCCGTTGAGGACATGGGGTTTGACTCCATCCTCTCAGACACTACCACAGCTTCCGTGGTCCTCACGGAGACCCAGCTGGTCCCCATCCCAGCCCTTCTCACCCCCGAAGCACAGCAGGAGGCTCTGACCAAGCTAGCTCAGCTCCAGGGGGTCCTGGAGGTCCAGAAGAACAAGGACCAGAGGGGGGTGTCCGTTACCTTCATCCCTTCCCTGATTAGTGTAGTGCAGCTTGGGGAGGTGGTTAGTAGTTTGGCCCCCCTCCTGGAGGTCCCTACATCCAATAGCCCTACAGAGGAAACACTTGTCCCAGCTCCTGCCACAGTGTCAGCCCCGGCCACATCCTCACAGCCTCAACTGGTGAAGATGCGGATCGAAGGCATGGTCTGTCTGTCCTGCACCACCACCATCGAAGGGAAGATTGGCAAGCTCAAAGGAGTTGAGAAAATCAAAGGTAACTTTGTTACTTTGTATTGCGTAGTAGTCACCGGTTTTACACTGAAGGCCATTATCATTTGATCGTGACTCAATGAGGTCTGGTCAAGTGTAATGGTGATCTTGCTAAAGGTCCAATGCAGCTGTTTTAATATCAATATCAAATCATTTCTTGGTAACAATGAAGTACCTTACTGTGATTGTTTTCAATTAAAATGGTCAAAAAGAAACAAAAATAGCTTCTTAGCAAAGAGCAATTTCTCAAGCAAGAATTTTGCTAGGACTGTCTGGGAGTGGTCTGAGTGGGGAGGGGAAAACTAGCTGTTATTGGCAGAGAAGTTTGGAACTCTTATTAGTCTTTTAACTACACTGAACAAAAATATAAACTCAACATGTTTCATGAGCTGAAATAAAAGAGAAGCTGGGGACAATAAAAGGCCACTAAAATTTGCAGTTTTGTCACAAAGCACAATGCCACACATGTCTCAAGTTTTTAGGGAGTGTGCAATTGGCATGTTGACTGCAGGAATGTCCACCAGAGCTGTTGCCAGATAATTTAGTGTTAATTTCATAAGCCACCGCCACCGTCAATTTACAGAATTTGGCAGTACGTGCAACCGGCCTCACAACCGCAGACCACGTGTAACCACGCCAGCCCAGGACCTCCACATTCGGCTTCTTCACCTGTGGGATCATCTGAGGGTGGGTGGGGGTGCTGAGGAGTATTTCTGTCTGTAATAAAGAGCTTTTGTTGGGGAAAAACAAATTCTGATTGGCTGGGCCTGCCTCCAAAGTGGGCTGCGCCCCTGCCCAGTCATGTGAAATCCATAGATTAGGTCTTAAGGAATTTATTTGAACAGACTGATTCCTTCTATGAACTGTAACTCAGTAAAATCTTAGAAATTGTTGCATGTTGTATATATATTTTCTACGTATATTTTGCCAGCTGGTGATGCCATCAGGCAGGCCAAAATTCCATCCAACTAAAACAGGCTGAAACTTATTTTCAAACAGCTGTTTTCACAATTTCACAGTATTATTCCAATCTCATAGTGTGTGTCATAGTTTATATAAATATAAATGAATGAATACAACACAGGAAAATTAAAATTAACTCCACTGGTCCTTTATCTGACTTGGCATTCTATAGCGATGAATGAATATGGGAAGTTGCCGTAGTCCAGTATTCTCACTTAACATTATTCCAGACCCTGAAATGCAAGTTAATCTGGAAAACAAACCTCAATCTCCTGTTTTTCTGTCCTCAACACTGTGATACTTTTGGATTCCTGGAGATGATAATTTATGAATGTTTCCCTTGTGTGTTCTCCTCCAGTGGTTCTAGACTCCCAGGAGGCCACAGTTCTCTACCTGCCATACCTCATCACTATCGACGACATCATCACCCAGATCGCCAAGGCCGGCTTCAAAGCCACACCCAAGTCCAAGCCCCGCCCCCTGCAGCTGTCCGTCAGTGAGATGGAGCGGTTGCTAAGCGCTGCCCTATCACCCCCACCGCCAGTGGAATCTTCCACCGAGGATTCTGAGGTGTCTACAGACTCGGCCCAGACTACCCTCAGGGTGACGGGCATGCACTGCCGCTCCTGTGTGGTAAACATTCAGGATAACATCTCCAAGCTGGCTGGGGTGACCTCCATAGAGGTATTGTTGGAGAGCGAGAGCGCCTCCATCCACTACGACCCAGAGAGGCTGACTGTGTCTGGGCTACAGCAAGCCATCGAGGCCCTGCCACCGGGGACATTTAAAACCCAACCCTGGAGCGCTACCTCTGGAGGTGTAAGCCCTACATCCACCACACCACCACCACCGTTGTCCCAGGCCGGCCTCTCCTCCACCCAGCCCTGCTACAGCCAGCCTCTGACGGCCACGGCCTTAATCCATATAGAGGGGATGACCTGTGGGTCCTGTGTTCAGTCCATTGAGGGGATGCTGTCTCAGAGGAAGGGGGTGCGGTCAGCCAGGGTGTCGCTGGCCAATCACAGAGGGGCGTTTGAGTTCGACCCTCTCCTCACCCAACCAGAGGAGCTCAGAGAGGCCATAGAGGACATGGGATTTGATGCATTCCTGCCTGGTGAGTTGATGGGCGGTTTGTATTCTTTTATCCTAACTAGGGTTTCAAAATTCAGCAAACGTTCCGTACATTCCCAGGTTTTTCAGAGATCCTGGTTGGGAGGATTCCCTCGCTCCTTATTCTGGGAATCATACAACAGGAATTTCTGTCTTAGGGGAAGTTTCTGGAAATTTGCAACCCTACACCTAATAATATCTCTAGCCTAAAGGCTGTGTTGTGAAACAAAACAAATGAATCTGTGTGTATTTGTAACTCATGTAAACTTCCCAGAGCAGTAGCTGAAGAACAGCCATAGAAAGCAGCATGAGAAACCAACATGAAATGGAAACTAATTGTTGCTATATTGTCCTTTTTAGAAACCAACTCCCTGTTGACCGTCCCAGTTATCAGTCCCCCCTCGCCCCCATCCCCCCCCCCTGTCAAGGAGAAGGAGCTGGACAGCGACTCAGAGAGGGGCGCTGCACAGTGTGTTAAGGGGGCCCCAAACACCCTCGCTAAATGCTTCATCCAGATTGGTGGAATGACCTGTGCATCCTGTGTGGCCAACATTGAGAGGAACCTGAAGAATGAACACGGTGAGAGGAGGTTATGTTCATTAGGGCATGCACATTTTTGTTGTTTTTGCAACGATTTACTCCCTGTTTCAGTCCATTTTCTTCGGTAATTAACACAACCCAGTACTACGACTACTGATGAACTATGGTGTAGATCTATTAGCAACACTGACATAGAGCCTGTTCTGTACAGAAGCTAGCTGTCGTATCTGGGACGGGAAAGTGTCATAAACGGTGTCAGTTTAAGATTTACGACGGCAGTTTTTAAGTAACATGGGAGGAACGTGTAGGATGTTATGAAGGCTGTGGACTTCTACCTGGTCAGGACACCCCTTTTAAAGGCATTCATCACTTGTATATTTACTGTTGTCTCCCTTTAGCATCAAGCTCATGTATCAGTTCGATAGGAACGTGATTAAAATGGGTATGTTGCATTAGTCTAACATTGTCCTGCGTTCCTCTGTGCAGGTATCTACTCTGTGCTGGTGGCCCTGATGGCTAGTAAGGCTGAGGTCCGTTATAACCCTGAGGTGATGGACCCTCTGAAGATAGCCGAGTATGTCAGAGAGTTGGGCTTCACTGCTTCTGTCATGGAGAATTATGAGGGTTCTGATGGAAGCCTGGAACTGGTGGTGAGTGTTCTGATTCTCGTCAACACACCGTAATGGTGTTCTGATTCTCGTCAACACACCGTAATGGTGTTCTGATTCTCGTCAACACACCGTAATGGTGTTCTGATTCTCGTCAACACACCGTAATGGTGTTCTGATTCTCATCAACACACCGTAATGGTGTTCTGATTCTCGTCAATACACCGTAATGGTGTTCTGATTCTCGTCAACACACCGTAATGGTGTTCTGATTCTCGTCAACACACCGTAATGGTGTTCTGATTCTCGTCAATACACCGCAATGGTGTTCTGATTCTAATCAACACACCGTAATGGTGTTCTGATTCTCATCAACACACCGTAATGGTGTTCTGATTCTCATCAACACACCGTAACGGTGTTCTGATTCTAATCAACACACCGTAATGGTGTTCTGATTCTAATCAACACACCGCAATGGTGTTCTGATTCTCGCCAACACACCGTAATGGTGTTCTGATTCTCATCAACACACCGTAATGGTGTTCTGATTCTCGTCAACACACCGTAATGGTGTTCTGATTCTAATCAACACACCGTAACGGTGTTCTGATTCTCATCAACACACCGCAATGGTGTTCTGATTCTCGTCAACACACCGCAATGGTGTTCTGATTCTCGTCAACACACCGTAATGGTGTTCTGATTCTAATCAACACACCGTAATGGTGTTCTGATTCTCGTCAACACACCGCAATGGTGTTCTGATTCTCGTCAACACACCGTAATGGTGTTCTGATTCTAATCAACACACTAATGTTTTATAGGGCTAGTGATATTTCCACTGCCTCTGTTCCCTCTTGAATAATCCCAGATTGTCTCTGTGCTACACCCCTGCTAGATGTTTCCTCTAAACCGTGTATTAACAGTACTCCTCTCCACCTCTCTCCAGGTCAGGGGAATGACGTGTGCCTCCTGCGTTCACAAAATAGAGTCCAGCCTGATGAAAGAGAACGGTATCGTCTACGCCTCCGTTGCCCTGGCAACCAACAAAGCCCACATCAAGTACGACCCGGAGGTAACGGGACCGAGAGACGTCATCAAACTCATAGAGGTACTTCATTTTTTTTCAATAATTCATTTATTTGTTTGTCCATTCGTTTGTTCATCCCAACTGGGTCATCCAACCCCTCTCCTCTGCCCTTCATGACAATGTGATATCTGTTTCTTTACCTAGTAAAATATAGGGTTACATTTATTCATTCATTTTGTCTGTTTATCAGAACATGGGCTTCGAGGCATCTCTGGTGAAGAAGGATCGAACAGGCAGTCACCTGGACCACAGCAGAGAGATCACACAGTAATGGAAGGGAATGGGAGGTGTGGGATAACGGGAGGCAATAGTTCAGCTGCTTGGGTGTTTCCTCACTGGCTATTTAGACGAGATTACTCGTCTGTCTCCATGTCTGTACCACCTTCTCTCTCTCTCTTCTCCCAGATGGAGGAAGTCGTTCCTGGTCAGCCTGTTCTTCTGCGTCCCAGTCATGGGGATGATGACCTACATGATCATAGTAGACCACCAGATCAGCACGTCTCACCAGCACAACGCCACCACACAGGACCGGGAACACTACCACTCCACCATGTTCCTGGAAAGACAGCTGCTCCCAGGCCTCTCCATCATGAACCTGATCTCATTCCTCTTCTGTGTCCCTGTACAGGTAGGAGAAAAAGAGGGAGGGAGGGAGGGAGGGATAGATTGGGGGGGAGGGAGGCGTAGATTGGGGTGGAGGGAGGGAGGCGTAGATTGGGGTGGAGGGAGGGAGGCGTAGATTGGGGTGGAGGGAGGGAGGCGTAGATTGGGGTGGAGGGAGGGAGGCGTAGATTGGGGTGGAGGGAGGGAGGCGTAGATTGGGGTGGAGGGAGGGAGGCGTAGATTGGGGTGGAGGGAGGGAGGCGTAGATTGGGGTGGAGGGAGGGAGGCGTAGATTGGGGTGGAGGGAGGGAGGCGTAGATTGGGGTGGAGGGAGGGAGGCGTAGATTGGGGTGGAGGGAGGGAGGCGTAGATTGGGGTGGAGGGAGGGAGGCATAGATTGGGGTGGAGGGAGGGAGGCATAGATTGGGGTGGAGGGAGGGAGGCGTAGATTGGGGTGGAGGGAGGGAGGCGTAGATTGGGGTGGAGGGAGGGAGGCATAGATTGATAGATGGGGTGGAGGGAGGGAGGCGTAGATTGGGGTGGAGGGAGGGAGGCATAGATTGGGGTGGAGGGAGGGAGGCGTAGATTGGGGTGGAGGGAGGGAGGGAGGGAGGGAGCAGTCACTTGGGGCGTGTGGACGGGGAGCAGTCACTTGGGGAGGGAGGGAGCAGTCGCTAGGGGCATGTAGACGGGGAGGGAGGAAGGGAGCATTCACTAGGGGCGTGTAGACGGGGAGGGAGGGAGCAGTCACTTGGGGCGTATAGACGGGGAGGGAGGAAGGGAGCAGTCACTAGGGGCGTATAGACGGGGAGGGAGCAGTCACTAGGGGCGTATTCAAAAGACTGCAAGCTTATAGAACATTCAGATAGAAATGTATTATGTAGAACAAACAAGACTCTGTTGAATAGAATAGATCATATCAGACTGAATAAGCCCCTGATTTAAAATTAGACTTACACTAGTGCCTCCGGGAAAGTATTCAGACCTCTTGACTTTTTCCACATTTTGTTACGTTACAGCCTTATTCTAAAATGGATTACATAATTTTTTTAAATCCTCAACAATCTACACACAATAACCCATAATGACAAAGCAAAAACAGGTTTTTCGAATTTTTTCCAAATGTATAAAAAAACACAAAAACGGAGACCTTATTTACATAATTATTCAGACCCTTTGCTATGAGACTCTAAATTGAGCTCAGGTGCATCCTGTTTCATTTGATCATCCTTGAGATGTTTCTACAACTTGATTGGAGTCCACCTGTGGTAAATTCAAGTGACTGGACATGATTTGGAAAGGCACACACCTGTTTATATAAGGTCCCACAGTGCATGTCAGAGCAAAAACCAAGCCATGAGGTCAAAGGAATTGTCCTTAGAGCTCCGAGACAGGATTGTATCGAGGCACAGATCTGGAGAAGGGTACCAATAAATGTCTACAGCATTGAAGGTCCCTAAGAACACAGTGACCTCATCATTCTTAAATAGAAGAAGTTTGGAACCACCAATCCTCTTCCTAGAGCTGGCCGCCCGGGCAAACTGAGCAATTGGGGGAAAAGGGCCATGGTCAGGGAGGTGACCAAAACCAGATGGTCACTCTGACAGAGATCCAGAGTTCCTCTGTGGAGATGGGAGAACCTTCCAGAAGGTCGACAATCTCTGCAGTACTCCACCAATCAGGCCTTTATGGGAGATTGACCAGACGGAAGCCATTTCTCAGTAAAAGGCACATGACAGCCCGTTTGGAGTTTCCTTAAAGACACTCCAACAATGAGAAACAAGATTCTCTGGTCTGATGAAACCAAGATTGAACTCTTTGGCCTGAATGCCAAGCGTCATGTCTGGAGGAAAACTGTCACCATCCCTATGGTGAAGCATGGTGGTGGCAGCATCATGATGTGGGGATGTTTTTCAGGGACTGGGAGACTAGTCAGGATTGAGGGAAAGATGAACAGAGAGAAGTACAGAGAGATTCTTGATGAAAACCTGCTCCAGAGTGCTCAGGACTTTGGACTGGGCCGAAGGTTCACCTTCCAATAGGACAGCAACCTTAAGCACACAGCCAAGACAATGCAGGAGTGGCGTCGGAACAAGTCTATGAATGTCCTTGAGTGGCCCAGCCAGAGCCCAGACTTGAACCCGATCGAACATCTCTCGAGAGACCTGAAAATGGCTGTGCAGCGACACTCCCCATCCAACCTGACAGAGCTTGAGAGGATCTGCAGGGATGAATGGGTGAAACTCTCCAGATACAGGTGTGCCAGGCTTGTAGCGTCATACCCAAGAAGACTCGAGGCTGTAATAAATGCCAAAGGTTCTTCAACAAAGTACTGAGTAAATTGTCTGAATACTTGTGTAAATATGTTTTTTTATATTTATTGAATTAGCAAACATTTCAAAAACTTGATTTTGCTTTGTCATTATGAGGTATTGTGTGTACATTGATGAGCAAAAAAAAACAATTTAATACATTTTAGAATAAGGCTGTAACTTATCAAAATATGTGAAAAGTCAAGGAGTCTGAATACTTTCTGAAGGCACTGTATACCAAAGTATGTGGACACCTTAAAATTAGTGGATTTGGCCATTTCAGCCACACACGTTGCTGACGGGTATAAAATCGAGCACACACCCATGCAATCTCCATAGACAAACATTGGCAGTAGAATGGTCTTACTGAAGAGCTCAGTGACTTAACGTGGCACCGTCATAGGATACCACCTTTCCAACAAGGATGCCCTGCTAACGCTGCCCCAGTCAACTGTAAGTACTGTTATTGTGACGTGGAAACAACTAAGAGCAACAACGGCTCAGCCGCAAAGTGGTAGGCCACACAAGGTCACAGAACGGGACCGCCGAGTGCTGAAGCGTGTAAAAATTGCCTGCCCTCGTTTGCGACATTAACTACCGAGTTCCAAAATACTTCTGGAAGCTGCTTCAGCACGAACTGTTAGTCGGAAGCTTCATGAAATGGGTTTCCATGGACGAGCAGCCGCACACAAGCCTAAGATCACCATTCGCAATGCCAAGTGTTGGCTGGACTAGTGTAAAGCTCGCCGCCACTGGACTCTGGAGCAGTGGAAATGCGTTCTCTGGCGTGATTAATCCCAATTTATCATCTGGCAGTCTGACGGACGAATCTGGGTTTGGCGAATGCCAGGAGACGTCTACCTGCCTGAATGCATAGTGCAAACTGTAACGTTTGGTGGAGGGGTGATAATGGTCTGGGGCTGTTTCAGGCTAGGCCCCTTAGTTCCAGTGAAGGAAAATCTTAACGCTACAGCATACAATGACATTCTAGACGATTCTGTGCTTCCAACTTTGTGGCAACAGTTTGGGCAAGGCCCTGTCTTGTTTCAGCATGACAATGCCCCTGTTCACAAAGCGAGGTCCATACAGAAATGGTTTGTCGAGATAGGTGTGGAAGAACTTTACTGGTGTGCATAGAGCCCTGACCTCAACCCCTTTAAACACCTTTGGGATGAATTGGAACGCCGACTGCGAGCCAGACCTAACATCTGTGCCTAACATCTAATGCTCTTGTGGCTGAATGGAAGCAAGTCCCCGCAGCAATGTTCCAACATCTAGTGGAAATCCTTCCCAGAAGAGTGGAGGCTGATATAGCAGCAGAGGGGGGAACCAACTCCATATTAATGCCCATAATTTTGGGATGAAATGTTCGACTAGCAGGTGTCCACATACTTTTGGTGATCTCGTGTATCTTTCTAAGTAACACAATACTTACTTAAATAATAATCACCATTTGTGACTCAAGTGTGAAAGTCATTTTCTAATCAAACCTGAAATTAATATATTTTGAATTTTTTAACATTCTTGTCTTTTAGTTTATTGGCGGACGCTACTTCTACACCCATGCCTATAAGGCCCTGAAACACAAAACAGCCAACATGGACGTGCTCATCGTGCTGGCCACCTCCATAGCCTTCACCTACTCCGTGGTCATCCTCATGGTCGCCATGATAGAGAGGGCAAAGGTCAACCCCATCACCTTCTTTGACACGCCCCCCATGCTCTTTGTCTTCATCTCCCTGGGGCGCTGGCTGGAGCAGATTGCCAAGGTACTGAACCTATATATCTCTTTATTTAACCTTTTAACTAGACAAGTCAATTAAGAACAAATTCTTATTTACAGTGACGGCCTACCCCGGCCAAACCCGAACAACGCTGGGCTAATTGTGCGCCGCCCTATGGGACTCCCAATCACAGCTGGATGTGATGCAGCCTGGTTTCGAACCAAATATATATATTTTTTAAACTGTTTTTTGCTTTGTCATTGAGGTTTTGTGTGTAGATTGATAAGGGGGGGTACAATTGAACCAATTTTAAGAATAAGGCTGTAAATGTAACAAAATGTGGGGAAAGTCAACGGGTCTGAATACTTTCTGAAGGCACTGTATGTAAAAGCATACTTTAGCTATAACACAAACGGATAACTTATCATTAATAGAGACGTACTCTTGCTACAAAAATAGCACCATGCTCTGCAACTACTACTGTCCGTTGCTATAAAGATGTAGAAGCATGTCTTCTAGAAGTCATGAGCTCCCGAGTGGCGCAGCGGTCTGAGGCACTGCACCTCAGCGCAAGAGGCGTCACTGCAGTCCCTGGTTCGAAACCAGGCTGTATCACATCCGGCCCGAATGCTCTGTAGCTATTGCAACCATATAGTCCTGACCTGCTCTGTCTCCCCTGCAGAGTAAGACATCAGAAGCTCTGTCCAAGCTGATGTCCCTCCAGGCCAGCGAGGCCACGGTGGTCACACTCAACACGGACATGTCTGTACTCAGGTACTTCACTAAACTTCTCCTGTTTCTACACTTGGAGTTGGATAGCCTGGGTGTTTCTGCTCTTAACCAAAACCGTTTCTGGCCCTGAGATTAGGATTTGGATAAGGCAGGTTGTAAGATATTTGAAACTATTTCAAGTGTTTAAGTTTCATTTCGATGTTTAATCAGAACTGACCCCAGGCCAACATTGAACAGCAAACTCTTTTGAGACGTGGCATAGAACCTGCATCTGACTACATGCCTTTCTCTCTGTCCATGTCAGTGAGGAGCAGGTAGATGTAGAGCTGGTCCAGAGAGGAGACGTGGTCAGGGTGGTGCCTGGAGGGAAGTTCCCCGTTGATGGGAGGGTCATCGAGGGACACAGCATGGCTGACGAGTCCCTCATCACAGGTGGGTTACAGTGGGGAAGATCAACTCTGAGGAGACTGGAGAAGATACATCTCAAAGCTAATGTCTCATCTCTGATGTGTTTTGTGTCCCAGGCGAGGCCATGCCAGTGACTAAGAAGCCAGGCAGCACAGTGATAGCTGGCTCTATCAACCAGAACGGCTCTCTGCTCGTCAGTGCTACACACGTGGGCCTGGACACAACCCTGTCTCAGATAGTTAAACTAGTGGAGGAGGCTCAGACATCTAAGGTGAGGGTGGTGGTGGTAATATGTCAAATTTTGTGTAAATTATCTTCTGTTTCCTGGACTTTGAGTTGGATATTTGATATATATTTGTCTATATTTGATTTTGACAGAACTGACCTTGGGCAACACATGGAGGATTTGTCTCAGAATGAATTTTTCAGTAATGAGCTGGAAGAGCTTCACCTCTGTGGCCTCTGACCTATGCTTTAACCTTCATGACCTCTGACCTCTCCCCTGCAGGCTCCCATCCAGCAGTTTGCAGATAAGATCAGCGGTTACTTTGTCCCGTTCATCGTTGGGGTCTCTCTCCTCACTCTGTTCGCCTGGATCCTCATTGGCTTTGTTGACTTTCCACTGGTGGAAAAATACTTCCCGGTGAGTAACAATTACTATACAGATATCTATGTAAAAACCTTTACTATGCTGATATCTGTGTAAAAACTTTTACAGGGGGTGTATTTAGCTAAATCATTCCACTTAAATCAGGTATTTATATAATTTTCATTTAAATCCTGTCTCTTTGTGAGAGCAGTATGGGAAAGGCCTAGTGGGGAATCTGCTGTCACCTGTCTACTTCCTGTTTAACCTCTCTAGGGTACATGGGACGGTAGCGTCCCACCTCTTCAACAGTCAGTGAAACTGCAGGGCGCTAAATTCAAAACAACAGAAATCCCATAATTAAAATTCCTCAAACATACATGTATTTTACACCATTTTAAAGATGCACTTGTTGTAAATCCAGCCACAGTGTCCGATTTCAAAAAGGCTTTACGACGAAAGCAAACCAAACGATTATGTTAGGTCAGCACCTAGTCACAGATAACACAGCCATTTTTCCAGCCAAAGAGAGGATTCACAAAAAGCAGAAATATAGATAAAATTACTAACATTTGATGATCTTCATCAGATGACACTCATAGGACTTCATGTTACACAATACATGTATGTTTTGTTCGGTGAGGTTCATATTTATATCCAAAAATCTGAGTTTACATTGGCGCCTTACGTTCAGAAGTCACAAAACATCCGGTGATTTTGCAGAGCCACATCAATTTACAGGAATACTCATCATAAACATTGCTAAAAGATACAACTGTTATGCATGGACTTTTAGATGCACTTCTCCTTAATGCAACCGCTGTGTCAGATTTTCAAAAAAGCTTTTCGGAAAAAGAAAACCAATCAAGACACAAATATAGCCGCCATATTATGCAGTCAACAGAAGTCACATTATAAACATTCACTTACCTTTCATGATCTTCATCAGAATGCACTCCCAGGAATCCCAGTTCCATAATAAATGCTTGTTTTGTTCGATAATGTCCGTCATTTATGTCCATATTCCTCCTTGTTGTTCTAGTGTTCAGTACACTTTCCAAACTCACGACGTGCGGGCAGGTCCAGCGGAAAGTACGGACGAAAAGTTAGTTATATTACAGTCCGTAAAAACATGACAAACGAAGTATTGAATCAATCTTTAGGATGTTTTTAACATAATTCTTCAATAATGTTCCAACCAGAGTATTCCTGTGTCTTCAGAATTGCGATGGGACAGAGCTCGCTCTCACGTGAACGCGCATGGTCACCTCATGGCAGACCTGACTAATTCCTCTCCTTCGGCCCCACTAAACAGTAGAGGCATCAGACAAGGTTCTAACGACTGTTGACATCTAGTGGAAGCCGTAGGAAGTGCAACATTACCAATATCCCACTGTATCTTCAATAGGAGCTGATTTGAAAATCGACCAACCTCAGAATTCCCACTTCCTGGTTGGATTTTTTTCTCAGGTTTTTGCCTGCCTGATGAGTTCTGTTATACTCAGACATCATTCAAACAGTTTTAAAAACTTCAGAGTGTTTTCTATCCAAATCTACTAATAATATGCATATTCTAGCTTTTATGGCTTTGTAGCAGGCCGTTTACTCTGAGCATGCTTTTCATCCGGACGTGAAAATACTGCCCCCTACCCCAAAGAAGTTAAACAGTGGAGGCTGATCAAGGGAAGGAGGCAAGAGAGAAGAAATCAGCATTAGACTATTGAAATGTAATCCAGACTGTTCCCCTGTTTCTCTGTCTCCCTCTACAGGGCTATGATAAGAGCGTCTCCAAGCTGTAGACTACCCTGTCTAACGTCTCTCTGTCTCCCTCTACAGGGCTATGATAAGAGCATCTCCAAGGCAGAAGCCGTGATCAGGTTTGCCTTCCAGGCCTCCATCACGGTGCTGTGTATCGCCTGCCCCTGCTCTCTGGGCCTGGCAACCCCGACAGCTGTGATGGTGGGCACGGGGGTGGGTGCTCAGAACGGTATCCTCATCAAGGGAGGGGAACCACTAGAGATGGCACACAAGGTGAGGGGAGAAGACACTACCAATCAGACAATAGTCGATCACTAATAATATCATATTGATAGTAAAAATCATTCGGTTTGATATGTTATGCCTCATGTTTGTAGTCAGAATCTGATTATTTGCGACTGTTGCAGTTACTGGGTGTATCTTATTAAATTGTCTGAGGATCGCTATACTATCGCTTCCCTTATTGCTAACTCATTACAAAAAAAAACGGTATATTTTCCAGATCCAGACAGTGGTGTTTGATAAGACGGGTACCATCACCTACGGAGCTCCTAAAGTCATCCAGGTGAAGATTGTAGTGGAGGGGAACAGGATGCCTCGCTCCCGTCTGCTGGCCGTCGTAGGGACCGCAGAGAACAACAGTGAACACCCGCTGGGAGCTGCCATCACCAAGTACTGTAAACAGGTGAGTCTGGTTCCATCACCAAGTACTGTAAACAGGTGAGTCTGATTCCATCACCAAGTACTGTAAACAGGTGAGTCTGGTTCCATCACCAAGTACTGTAAACAGGTGAGTCTGATTCCATCACCAAGTACTGTAAACAGGTGAGTCTGGTTCCATCACCAAGTACTGTAAACAGGTGAGTCTGATTCCATCACCAAGTACTGTAAACAGGTGAGTCTGGTTCCATCACCAAGTACTGTAAACAGGTGAGTCTGATTCTGTTACCAAGTACTGTAAACAGGTGAGTCTGATTCCATCACCAAGTACTGTAAACAGGTGAGTCTGGTTCCATCACCAAGTACTGTAAACAGGTGAGTCTGATTCCATCATCCAGTAAAGTAAACAGGTGAGTCTGATTCTGTTACCAAGTACTGTAAACAGGTGAGTCTGATTCCATCACCAAGTACTGTAAACAGGTGAGTCTGATTCTGTTACCAAGTACTGTAAACAGGTGAGTCGGGTTCCATCACCAAGTACTGTAAACAGGTGAGTCTGATTCTGTTACCAAGTACTGTAAACAGGTGAGTCTGATTCTGTTACCAAGTACTGTAAACAGGTGAGTCTGATTCTGTTACCAAGTACTGTAAACAGGTGAGTCTGATTCTGTTACCAAGTACTGTAAACAGGTGAGTCTGATTCCATCACCAAGTACTGTAAACAGGTGAGTCGGGTTCCATCACCAAGTACTGTAAACGGGTGAGTCTGGTTCCATCACCAAGTACTGTAAACGGGTGGGTCTGATTCTGTTACCAAGTACTGTAAACGGGTGGGTCTGATTCTGTTACCAAGTACTGTAAACGGGTGGGTCTGGTTCTGTTACCAAGTACTGTAAACAGGTGGGTCTGGTTCTGTTACCAAGTACTGTAAACAGGTGGGTCTGGTTCTGTTACCAAGTACTGTAAACAGGTGGGTCTGGTTCTGTTACCAAGTACTGTAAACAGGTGGGTCTGGTTCTGTTACCAAGTACTGTAAACAGGTGGGTCTGGTTCTGTTACCAAGTACTATAAACGGGTGGGTCTGATTCTGTTACCAAGTACTGTAAACGGGTGGGTCTGATTCTGTTACCAAGTCCTGTAAACAGGTGAGTCTGATTCTGTTACCAAGTCCTGTAAACTGGTGAGTCCAACTGAACCTCAGTACTACAGCTGACAGGTAGGAGACTGGTCGTGAGTGGATCATTCCATTGTGGATCCAGATGAAGTATACTAATCTGTCTCTGTATTAGGAGCTGGGTACGGAGTCCCTTGGTGCGTGTACTGACTTCCAGGCTGTGCCAGGCTGTGGAATACGATGCCAGGTCAGTAACACAGAGACCATCAGGAGAGGGCTGTGTAATAAACTGTGTGTGTGTGTGTGTTAGGTCAGTAACACAGAGACCATCAGGAGAGGGCTGTGTAATAAACTGTGTGTGTGTGTGTGTGTTAGGTCAGTAACACAGAGACCATCAGGAGAGGACCGTGACGGCTGTGTAATAAACTGTGTGTGTGTTAGGTCAGTAACACAGAGACCATCAGGAGAGGACCGTGACGGCTGTGTAATAAACTGTGTGTGTGTGTGTGTTAGGTCAGTAACACAGAGACCATCAGGAGAGGACCGTGACGGCTGTGTAATAAACTGTGTGTGTGTGTGTTAGGTCAGTAACACAGAGACCATCAGGAGAGGACCGTGACGGCTGTGTAATAAACTGTGTGTGTGTGTGTTAGGTCAGTAACACAGAGACCCTGCTGAGACAACATCAGGAGGACCGTGACGGCTGTGTAATAAACTGTGTGTGTGTGTGTGTTAGGTCAGTAACACAGAGACCCTGCTGAGACAACATCAGGAGGACCGTGACGGCTGTGTAATAAACTGTGTGTGTGTGTGTGTTAGGTCAGTAACACAGAGACCCTGCTGAGACAACATCAGGAGGACAGTGACGGCTGTGTAATAAACTGTGTGTGTGTTAGGTCAGTAACACAGAAACCCTGCTGAGACAACATCAGGAGGACAGTGACGGCTGTGTAATAAACTGTGTGTGTGTTAGGTCAGTAACACAGAGACCCTGCTGAGACAACATCAGGAGGACAGTGACGGCTGTGTAATAATCTGTGTGTGTGTGTGTGTGTTAGGTCAGTAACACAGAGACCCTGCTGAGACAACATCAGGAGGACAGTGACGGCTGTGTAATAATCTGTGTGTGTGTGTGTGTGTTAGGTCAGTAACACAGAGACCCTGCTGAGACAACATCAGGAGGACAGTGACGGCTGTGTAATAATCTGTGTGTGTGTGTGTGTGTGTGTGTGTGTTAGGTCAGTAACACAGAGACCCTGCTGAGACAACATCAGGAGGACAGTGACGGCTGTGTAATAATCTGTGTGTGTGTGTGTGTGTGTGTGTGTGTGTGTTAGGTCAGTAACACAGAGACCCTGCTGAGACAACATCAGGAGGACAGTGACGGCTGTGTAATAAACTGTGTGTGTGTGTGTGTTAGGTCAGTAACACAGAGACCCTGCTGAGACAACATCAGGAGGACAGTGACGGCTGTGTAATAAACTGTGTGTGTGTGTGTTAGGTCAGTAACACAGAGACCCTGCTGAGACAACATCAGGAGGACAGTGACGGCTGTGTAATAAACTGTGTGTGTGTTAGGTCAGTAACACAGAGACCCTGCTGAGACAACATCAGGAGGACAGTGACGGCTGTGTAATAAACTGTGTGTGTGTGTGTGTGTGTTAGGTCAGTAACACAGAGACCCTGCTGAGACAACATCAGGAGGACAGTGACGGCTGTGTAATAAACTGTGTGTGTGTGTGTTAGGTCAGTAACACAGAGACCCTGCTGAGACAACATCAGGAGGACAGTGACGGCTGTGTAATAATCTGTGTGTGTGTGTGTGTGTTAGGTCAGTAACACAGAGACCCTGCTGAGACAACATCAGGAGGACAGTGACGGCTGTGTAATAATCTGTGTGTGTGTGTGTGTTAGGTCAGTAACACAGAGACCCTGCTGAGACAACATCAGGAGGACAGTGACGGCTGTGTAATAATCTGTGTGTGTGTGTGTGTGTGTGTGTGTGTGTGTTAGGTCAGTAACACAGAGACCCTGCTGAGAACATCAGGAGGACAGTGACGGCTGTGTAATAATCTGTGTGTGTGTGTGTGTGTTAGGTCAGTAACACAGAGACCCTGCTGAGACAACATCAGGAGGACAGTGACGGCTGTGTAATAATCTGTGTGTGTGTGTGTGTGTGTTAGGTCAGTAACACAGAGACCCTGCTGAGACAACATCAGGAGGACCGTGACGGCTGTGTAATAAACTGTGTGTGTGTGTGTGTTAGGTCAGTAACACAGAGACCCTGCTGAGACAACATCAGGAGGACAGTGACAGTGAAGACAACAACCAGGGAAACAGTGTTCTGGTCCAGATCAGTGACTCCAGAACCCGGCCAGGATCACACCCCCTCATCATGGACCCGCAGCCTCTCAGTGCGTACTGGGATATGTAGTGCAAAATAGGACAGCTATTTTCAATTGTTTTAAAGCTGAATGGAAAATACAATCTTAAATTAGCCCTTATTGTCAATTATTATTCACCATAAGGCCTGTTTCCACTGCACCGATTGAAATGCATGCTATACATTCTGTCTACAATCTAGGATATATTCTAGTCTAACCCCTATTATTCCTCTGTGTTCCTCTATAGCCCTGGTGCAGACAGAGAACCAGTAACCTCTCTGTGTTCCTCTATAGCCCTGGTGCAGACAGCATCCTACGTAGTGTTGATAGGGAACCAGTAACCTCTCTGTGTTCCTCTATAGCCCTGGTGCAGACAGCATCCTACGTAGTGTTGATAGGGAACCAGTAACCTCTCTGTGTTCCTCTATAGCCCTGGTGCAGACAGCATCCTACGTGGTGTTGATAGGGAACCAGTAACCTCTCTGTGTTCCTCTATAGCCCTGGTGCAGACAGCATCCTACGTGGTGTTGATAGGGAACAGGGAGTGGATGAGGAGGAACGGACTGCAGATCAGACCTGATGTTGACGAGACCATGAATGAACATGAACACAGAGGACGCACTGCTGTACTGGTGGCAGTGGACAGTGAGTACTGAGTAGCCTTAGGAGTTTCCAACCTTTAATCCATTGTGTTGCTGAGTGTATATAATCACTCTCCCCTCCCTCTCTCTCTCTGTCTCTCTCTCCGTCTCTGTCTCTCTCCCCCCGTGTCTCTCTCTCTGTAGATCTTCTATGTGCCATGATAGCCATAGCAGACACAGTGAAGCCTGAGGCAGAGTTGGCGGTTCACACCCTGCAGGCCATGGGACTGGAGGTGATTCTGATGACTGGAGACAACAGCAAGACAGCACGGGCCATCGCTGCTCAGGTAGGGGACTGGACTGGCTGGGGGGGTGGGGTTCAGAGGTCACGGGAGACTACATAGACTACTACATGCAAATATAATGTTTATGAATGTATCTACTGAACCAGAACATGTCACTCAGCATCTGATTAACAACCCAAATGGAAATGTGATTTTATTGTGTCTTGTGAACTGTCATTTAGCTGTCTCTCTGTGTCCTCCAGGTGGGCGTCAGGAAGGTGTAAATGTGGTTTGATTGTAGGTTGTGAACTGTCATTTAGCTGTCTCTCTGTCTCCTCCAGGTGGGCGTCAGGAAGGTGTAAATGTAGGTTGTGAACTGTCATTTAGCTGTCTCTCTGTCTCCTCCAGGTGGGCATCAGGAAGGTGTAAATGTAGGTTGTGAACTCATTTAGCTGTCTCTCTGTCCCCTCCAGGTGGGTGTCAGGAAGGTGTAAATGTAGGTTGTGAACTCATTTAGCTGTCTCTCTGTCTCCTCCAGGTGGGCGTCAGGAAGGTGTAAATGTGGTTTGATTGTAGGTTGTGAACTGTCATTTAGCTGTCTGTCTCCTCCAGGTGGGCATCAGGAAGGTGTAAATGTGGTGTCATTTAGCTGTCTCTGTCTCCTCCAGGTGGGCATCAGGAAGGTGTAAATGTGGTTTGATTGTAGGTTGTGAACTGTCATTTAGCTGTCTCTGTCTCCTCCAGGTGGGTGTCAGGAAGGTGTAAATGTGGTGTCATTTAGCTGTCTCTCTGTCTCCTCCAGGTGGGCATCAGGAAGGTGTAAATGTGGTGTCATTTAGCTGTCTCTCTGTCTCCTCCAGGTGGGCGTCAGGAAGGTGTAAATGTGGTTTGATTGTAGGTTGTGAACTGTCATTTAGCTGTCTCTGTCTCCTCCAGGTGGGCATCAGGAAGGTGTAAATGTGGTTTGATTGTAGGTTGTGAACTGTCATTTAGCTGTCTCTGTCTCCTCCAGGTGGGCATCAGGAAGGTGTAAATGTGGTGTCATTTAGCTGTCTCTCTGTCTCCTCCAGGTGGGCATCAGGAAGGTGTAAATGTAGGTTGTGAACTCATTTAGCTGTCTCTGTCTCCTCCAGGTGGGTGTCAGGAAGGTGTAAATGTGGTGTCATTTAGCTGTCTCTCTGTCTCCTCCAGGTGGGCATCAGGAAGGTGTAAATGTGGTGTCATTTAGCTGTCTCTCTGTCTCCTCCAGGTGGGCATCAGGAAGGTGTAAATGTGGTGTCATTTAGCTGTCTCTCTGTCTCCTCCAGGTGGGCATCAGGAAGGTGTAAATGTAGGTTGTGAACTCATTTAGCTGTCTCTCTGTCTCCTCCAGGTGGGTGTCAGGAAGGTGTAAATGTGGTGTCATTTAGCTGTCTCTCTGTCTCCTCCAGGTGGGTGTCAGGAAGGTGTAAATGTGGTGTCATTTAGCTGTCTCTCTGTCTCCTCCAGGTGGGCATCAGGAAGGTGTAAATGTGGTGTCATTTAGCTGTCTCTCTGTCTCCTCCAGGTGGGCATCAGGAAGGTGTAAATGTAGGTTGTGAACTCATTTAGCTGTCTCTCTGTCTCCTCCAGGTGGGTGTCAGGAAGGTGTAAATGTGGTGTCATTTAGCTGTCTCTCTGTCTCCTCCAGGTGGGTGTCAGGAAGGTGTAAATGTGGTGTCATTTAGCTGTCTCTCTGTCTCCTCCAGGTGGGCATCAGGAAGGTGTAAATATGGTTTGATTGTAGGTTGTGAACTCATTTAGCTGTCTCTGTCTCCTCCAGGTGGGCATCAGGAAGGTGTAAACATGGTTTGATTGTAGGTTGTGAACTCATTTAGCTGTCTCTGTCTCCTCCAGGTGGGCATCAGGAAGGTGTAAATGTGGTGTCATTTAGCTGTCTCTCTGTCTCCTCCAGGTGGGCATCAGGAAGGTGTAAATATGGTTTGATTGTAGGTTGTGAACTCATTTAGCTGTCTCTGTCTCCTCCAGGTGGGCATCAGGAAGGTGTAAATGTGGTGTCATTTAGCTGTCTCTCTGTCTCCTCCAGGTGGGCATCAGGAAGGTGTAAATATGGTTTGATTGTAGGTTGTGAACTCATTTAGCTGTCTCTGTCTCCTCCAGGTGGGCATCAGGAAGGTGTAAACATGGTTTGATTGTAGGTTGTGAACTCATTTAGCTGTCTCTCTGTCTCCTCCAGGTGGGCATCAGGAAGGTGTTTGCGGAGGTGCTGCCGTCCCACAAGGTGGCCAAGGTAGAGCAGCTGCAGCAGGCAGGGAAGAGGGTGGCCATGGTGGGTGACGGGGTCAACGACTCGCCCGCTCTGGCCATGGCAGACGTTGGCATCGCCATTGGAACTGGCACTGACGTGGCCATAGAGGCAGCTGACGTGGTGCTGATCAGGGTGAGGAGCAGAGGGCTGAGTGGATGGATGTACATCTGTCTGGCTGGCTGATCGTCTCTACACGTTAATCTGTCTGATCGTCTCTACACGTTAATCTGTCTGATCGTCTCTACACGTTAATCTGTCTGATCGTCTCCACACGTTAATCTGTCTGATCGTCTCTACACGTTAATCTGTCTGATCGTCTCCACACGTTAATCTGTCTGATCGTCTCTACACGTTAAGCTGTCTGATCGTCTCTACACGTTAATCTGTCTGATCGTCTCTACGCGTTAATCTGTCTGGCTGTCTGATCGTCTCCACACGTTAATCTGTCTGATCGTCTCTACGCGTTAATCTGTCTGATCGTCTCTACACGTTAATCTGTCTGATCGTCTCTACGCGTTAATCTGTCTGATCGTCTCTACGCGTTAATCTGTCTGATCGTCTCTACGCGTTAATCTGTCTGATCGTCTCTACGCGTTAATCTGTCTGGCTGTCTGATCGTCTCCACACGTTAATCTGTCTGATCGTCTCTACGCGTTAATCTGTCTGATCGTCTCTACGCGTTAATCTGTCTGATCGTCTCTACGCGTTAATCTGTCTGATCGTCTCTACGCGTTAATCTGTCTGGCTGTCTAATCGTCCCTACTAGAGGTTGACCGATTTATGATTTTTCAACACCGATACCAATTATTGGAGGACCAAAAAAGCTGATACCGATTAATCGGACGATTTATTATATTATTTGTAATAATGACAATTACAACAATACCGAATGAACACTTATTTTAACTTGATATAATACATCAATAAAATCTATTTAGTCTCAAATAAATAATGTAACATGTTCAATTTGGTTTAAATATTGTAAAAACAGCATTGGAGAAGAAAGTAAAAGTGAATGTGCCATGTAAAAAAGCTAACGTTTAAGTTCCTTGCTCAGAACATATGAAAGCTGGTGGTTCCTTTTAACATGAGTCTTCAATATTCCCAGGTAAGAAGTTTTAGGTTGTAGTTATTATAGGACTATTTCTCTCTATACGATTTGTATTTCATATAACTTTGATTATTGGATGTTCTTATAGGCACTTTAGTATTGCCAGCCTAATATCAGGAGTTGATAGGCTTGAAGTCAAACAGCTCTGTGCTTCAAGCATTGCTAAGAGCTGCTGGCAAACGCAGTAAAGTGCTGTTTGAATGAATGCTTACGAGCCTCCTGCTGCCTACCACCGCTCAGTCAGACTGCTCTATCAAATCATAGACTTAATTATAATATAATAAACACAGAAATACAAGCCGTAGGTCATTAATATGGTCAAATCCAGAAACTATAATTTCGAAAACAAAATGTTTATTCTTTCAGTGAAATACGGAACCGTTTCGTATTTTATCTAACGGATGGCATCCCTGAGTCTAAATATTGCACAACCTTCAATGTTATGTAAAATTCTGGCAAATTAATTATGGTCTTTGTTAGGAAGAAATGGTCTTCACACAGTTCGCAACGAGCCAGGCGGCTTAAACTGCTGCATATACCCCGACTCTGCTTGCATAGAACGCAAGAGAATTGACACAATTTCCCTAGTTAATATTGCCTGCTAACATGAATTTCTTTTAACTAAAAATGCAGGTTTAAAAATATATACATTTTAAGAAAGACATTGATGTTTATGGTTAGGTACTTTATTATATGCAACGACAAGTGCTTTTTTCGCGAATGCGCTTTTGTTAACTTCTCTGGGGCAGGTGGAACGCAAACGTCCCACCGGCCAATAGCCAGGGAAAATACAGAGCGCCATATTCAAATAACATGATATAAAAATCTAACTTTCATTAAATCACACATGTAAGATACCAAATTAAAGATACACTCGTTGTGAATCCAGCCAACATGTCAGATTTCAAAAAAGTTTTTCGGCGAAAGCATAAGATGCTATTATCTGATGATAGCACAAAAGTAAACAAAGAGTAGCATAATTCAACACTGCAAGCACGACACAAAACGCAGAAATAAAATATAAATCATGCCTTACCTTTGACTAAATTCTTTTGTTGGCACTCCAATATGTCCCATAAACATCACAAATGGTCCTTTTGTTAGATTAATTCCGTCTATATATATCCAAAATGTCTATTTATTTGGACCGTTTCATCCAGAAAAACACAGCTTCCAACTTTCACCAAGTCACTACAAAATATATCAAAAGTTACATGTAAACTTTACCAAAACATTTCAAACTACTTTGGTAATACAACGTTAGGTATTTTTAAACGTTAATAATCTATCAATTTGAAGACGGGATGATCTGTGTTCAATACAAAAAGAAAACAATCTGACGCAACTTTTTTCGTAACGTGACTCTCAAAATATTTAGTTCATGTGACCCTCATTTACGATAGCCCTACTTCTTCACTACACAAAGGAATAACCTCAACCGATTTCCAAGGACTGGTGACATCCAGTGGAAGCGGTAGGAACTGCAAGCAAGTCGATTAGAAATCTGGCGTCTCTAAAAAAACTAATTGAAAAGACAGTGACATCAAAAAAATACAAATTCTGAATGGTTTGTCCTCAGGGTTTTGCTACATTAGTTCTGTTATTCTCACAGACATGATTCAAACAGTTTTAGAAACTTCAGAGTGTTTTCTATCCAAATCTCAAATTCATTTTTGAAGAATTGCGCACTTTTATTGTAATGGTAAAGCTCAGTCTGTCTTGAATACTAAGTTTTCCTCTCTCCCCCATGTCTTTCTCTCTCCCCCCATGTCTCTTTCTCTCTCTCCCCCCATGTCTCTTTCTCTCTCTCCCCCGTGTCTCTTTCTCTCTCCCCCCCGTGTCTTTCTCTCTCCCCCCGTGTCTTTCTCTCTCCCCCCGTGTCTCTTTCTCTCTCTCCCCCGTGTCTCTTTCTCTCTTCCCCCCCGTGTCTCTTTCTCTCTTCCCCCCCGTGTCTCTTTCTCTCTTCCCCCCGTGTCTCTTTCTCTCTTCCCCCCGTGTCTCTTTCTCTCTTCCCCCCGTGTCTCTTTCTCTCTTCCCCCCGTGTCTCTTTCTCTCTTCCCCCCGTGTCTCTTTCTCTCTTCCCCCCCGTGTCTCTTTCTCTCTTCCCCCCCGTGTCTCTTTCTCTCTCCCCCCCGTCTCTTTCTCTCTCCCCCCGTGTCTCTTTCTCTCTCCCCCCCGTGTCTCTTTCTCTCTTCCCCCCCGTGTCTCTTTCTCTCTTCCCCCCCGTGTCTCTTTCTCTCTTCCCCCCCGTGTCTCTTTCTCTCTCCCCCCCCCCGTGTCTCTTTCTCTCTCCCCCCCCGTGTCTCTTTCTCTCTCCCCCCCCCCGTGTCTCTTTCTCTCTCCCCCCCCCCGTGTCTCTTTCTCTCTCCCCCCCCGTGTCTCTTTCTCTCTCCCCCCGTGTCTCTTTCTCTCTCCCCCCGTGTCTCTTTCTCTCTCCCCCCGTGTCTCTTTCTCTCTCCCCCGTGTCTCTTTCTCTCTCCCCCCGTGTCTCTTTCTCTCTCCCCCCGTGTCTCTTTCTCTCTCCCCCCGTGTCTCTTTCTCTCTCCCCCGTGTCTCTTTCTCTCTCCCCCGTGTCTCTTTCTCTCTCCCCCCGTGTCTCTTTCTCTCTCCCCCCGTGTCTCTTTCTCTCTCCCCCCGTGTCTCTTTCTCTCCCCCCCGTGTCTCTTTCTCTCCCCCCCGTGTCTCTTTCTCTCCCCCCCGTGTCTCTTTCTTTCCCCCCCCGTGTCTCTTTCTTTCCCCCCCCCGTGTCTCTTTCTCTCTCTCCCCCCGTGTCTCTTTCTCTCTCCCCCCCCCGTGTCTCTTTCTCTCTCCCCCCCGTGTCTCTTTCTCTCTCCCCCCCGTGTCTCTTTCTCTCTCCCCCCCGTGTCTCTTTCTCTCTCCCCCCCGTGTCTCTTTCTCTCTCCCCCCCGTGTCTCTTTCTCTCTCCCCCCCGTGTCTCTTTCTCTCCCCCCCCCCGTGTCTCTTTCTCTCCCCCCCCGTGTCTCTTTCTCTCTCTCCCCCCGTGTCTCTTTCTCTCTCTCCCCCCGTGTCTCTTTCTCTCTCTCCCCCCGTGTCTCTTTCTCTCTCCCCCCGTGTCTCTTTCTCTCTCCCCCCGTGTCTCTTTCTCTCTCCCCCCGTGTCTCTTTCTCTCTCCCCCCGTGTCTCTTTCTCTCTCCCCCCGTGTCTCTTTCTCTCTCCCCCCGTGTCTCTTTCTCTCTCCCCCCGTGTCTTTCTCTCTCCCCCCGTGTCTCTTTCTCTCTCCCCCCGTGTCTCTTTCTCTCTCTCCCCCCGTGTCTCTTTCTCTCTCTCCCCCCGTGTCTCTTTCTCTCTCTCCCCCCGTGTCTCTTTCTCTCTCTCCCCCCGTGTCTCTTTCTCTCTCTCCCCCCGTGTCTCTTTCTCTCTCTCCCCCCGTGTCTCTTTCTCTCTCTCCCCCCGTGTCTCTTTCTCTCTCTCCCCCCGTGTCTCTTTCTCTCTCTCCCCCGTGTCTCTTTCTCTCTCTCCCCCCGTGTCTCTTTCTCTCTCTCCCCCCGTGTCTCTTTCTCTCTCTCCCCCCGTGTCTCTTTCTCTCTTCCCCCCCGTGTCTCTTTCTCTCTTCCCCCCGTGTCTCTTTCTCTCTTCCCCCGTGTCTCTCTCTCTCCCCCCCGTGTCTCTCTCTCTCCCCCCGTGTCTCTCTCTCTCCCCCCCGTGTCTCTCTCTCCCCCCCCCCCGTGTCTCTCTCTCTCTCTCCCCCCCCCGTGTCTCTCTCTCTCTCTCCCCCCCGTGTCTCTCTCTCTCTCTCCCCCCCGTGTCTCTCTCTCTCTCTCCCCCCCGTGTCTCTCTCTCTCTCTCCCCCCGTGTCTCTCTCTCTCTCTCTCCCCCCCGTGTCTCTCTCTCTCTCCCCCCCGTGTCTCTCTCTCTCTCCCCCCCGTGTCTCTCTCTCTCTCCCCCCGTGTCTCTCTCTCTCTCCCCCCGTGTCTCTCTCTCTCCCCCCGTGTCTCTCTCTCTCCCCCCGTGTCTCTCTCTCTCTCTCTCCCCCCGTGTCTCTCTCTCTCTCTCTCCCCCCGTGTCTCTCTCTCTCTCCCCCCGTGTCTCTTTCTCTCTCCCCCCGTGTCTCTTTCTCTCTCCCCCCGTGTCTCTTTCTCTCTCCCCCCGTGTCTCTTTCTCTCTCTCCCCCGTGTCTCTCTCTCTCTCCCCCCGTGTCTCTCTCTCTCTCCCCCCCCGTGTCTCTCTCTCTCTCCCCCCGTGTCTCTCTCTCTCTCTCTCCCCCCGTGTCTCTTTCTCTCTCCCCCCGTGTCTCTTTCTCTCTCCCCCCCGTGTCTCTTTCTCTCTCCCCCCCGTGTCTCTTTCTCTCTCCCCCCCGTGTCTCTTTCTCTCTCCCCCCCGTGTCTCTTTCTCTCTCCCCCCCGTGTCTCTTTCTCTCTCCCCCCCGTGTCTCTTTCTCTCTCCCCCCCGTGTCTCTTTCTCTCTCCCCCCCGTGTCTCTTTCTCTCTCCCCCCCGTGTCTCTTTCTCTCTCCCCCCCGTGTCTCTTTCTCTCTTTCCCCCCGTGTCTCTTTCTCTCTTTCCCCCCCGTGTCTCTTTCTCTCTTTCCCCCCCGTGTCTCTTTCTCTCTTTCCCCCCCGTGTCTCTTTCTCTCTTTCCCCCCCGTGTCTCTTTCTCTCTTTCCCCCCCGTGTCTCTTTCTCTCTTTCCCCCCCGTGTCTCTTTCTCTCTCTTCCCCCCCGTGTCTCTTTCTCTCTCTTCCCCCCCGTGTCTCTTTCTCTCTCTTCCCCCCCGTGTCTCTTTCTCTCTCTTCCCCCCCGTGTCTCTTTCTCTCTCTCCCCCCCGTGTCTCTTTCTCTCTCTCCCCCCCCGTGTCTCTTTCTCTCTCTCCCCCCCCGTGTCTCTTTCTCTCTCTCCCCCCCCGTGTCTCTTTCTCTCTCTCCCCCCCCGTGTCTCTTTCTCTCTCTCCCCCCCCGTGTCTCTTTCTCTCTCTCCCCCCCCCGTGTCTCTTTCTCTCTCTCCCCCCCGTGTCTCTTTCTCTCTCTCCCCCCCCGTGTCTCTTTCTCTCTCTCCCCCCCCCCCCGTGTCTATAGAATGACCTGCTGGATGTGGTGGGGAGTATTGACCTGTCCAAGAAGACCGTCAAGAGAATCAGGATCAACTTTGTGTTTGCTCTGGTCTATAACCTGGTGGGGATCCCTATCGCTGCTGGTGTGTTCATGCCTGTTGGTCTGGTTCTCCAGCCATGGATGGGTTCTGCTGCCATGGCCCTGTCCTCTGTCTCGGTGGTGCTGTCCTCTCTACTACTCAGATGGTGAGTTACCAGACCAGGTGCCAGTTTCCCATCAAGCTGTGGTATTTCTGTGTGTTAGCTCTCCTCGGCACCTTAGTAACCTGTCTAGGACTGGGGTGCCGCTAGCACACCCCCCCCACCCCCACTGAAAAGGCAGAGCCGCGAAATTCAAAAAAAATATATTTTTTAAATATTTAACTTTCACACATTAAAGTCCAATACAGCTAATGAAAGACACAGATCTTGTGAATCCAGCCAACATGTCCGATTTTTAAAATGTTTTACAGGGAAGACACAATATGTAAAGATGTAAATCTATTAGCTAAACACATTAGCATAATCCACCATCTTTTCTTTGTCCACCAACACCAGTAGCTATCACCAATTCGGCTAAACTAAGATATTGATAGCCACTAACCAAGAAAAAAGCTCATCAGATGACAGTCTGATAACATATTTATGGTATAGGATAGGTTTTGTTAGAAAAATGTGCATATTTCAGGTAGATGTCATAGTTTACAATTGCACCCACCGTCACAAATGGACTAGAATAAATACAATGAGCAACGTGTTTACCTAACTACTAATCATCAAACATTTCGTAAAAATACACAGCATACACTAATCGAAAGACACAGATCCTGTGAATCCAGACAATATTTCAGATTTTCTAAGTGTCTTACAGCGAAAACACAATAAATCGTTATATTAGCATAGCACATGTGCAAACATTACACCAGCATTGATTCTAGCCAAAGAGAGCGATAACGTAAACATCGCCAAAATATATTAATTTTTTCACTAACCTTCTCAGAATTCTTCAGATGACACTCCTGTAACATCACATTACAACATACATATACAGTTTGTTCGAAAATGTGCATATTTAGCCACCAAAATCATGGTTAGACAATGAGAAAAGTAGCCCAGCTGGTCAGAAAATGTCCTGCGCCACATTTGACAGTGATCTAGTCGTATACATAAATACTCATAAACGTGACTAAAAAATATAGGGTGGACAGCGATTGATAGACAATTTAATTCTTAATACAATCGCGGATTTACATTTTTTAAATTATCCTTACTTTTCAATACAGTTTGCGCCAAGCGAAGCTACGTCTAGCAAAATGGCGTCATAAGCGATTAACAATTTTCGACAAACACGATTTATCATAATAAATTGTTCCTACTTTGAGCTGTTCTTCCATCAGTATCTTGGGCAAAGAATCCTTTCTTGGGTCTAATCGTCTTTTGGTCGAAAGCTGTCCTCTTGCCATGTAGAAATGTCCATTGCGTTCGGCATGAACTGGAACCGTGCCCAGAGATTCACAGTGTCTCAGAAATAAATGTCCCAAAATCGCACTAAACTAAAATCGCACTATAAATTGCTATAAAACGGTTTAAATTAACTACCTTATGATGTTTTTAACTCCTATAACGAGTAGAAACATGACCGGAGAAATATTACTCCCTACACTAATGCTTGGAACAAGTGCGGGTCGGTGGCCACCGCGCGCCTGACGCAGCTGGAAAAGAGTTCCTACCTACAGGTTTTTTTTCATTTATAGTGGCTGTGATTGGGCAATCGACACTATTCAAATCGTCATCACGTAAAGGCATCCAGGGGAAGACGTAAGCAGTGTCTGTATGCTCATAGCAATAACAGTGGCCTTAAAACTGACTCCAGATCAGGGGCCAAAATGTGTGAAATCTGACTCTGTCAGGGAAATTGCTGTAGAATGAGTTCTGTTCCACTCAGAGACAAAATTCCAAAGCCTATAGAAACTATAGACTGTTTTCTATCCAATAATAGTAATAATATGCATATTGTACGATCAAGAATTTAGTAGGAAGCCGTTTAAAAAATTACACGATTTACATAAATAGTGACAACAGCACCCCCTAGCCTCAACAGGTTAATCTAAATCCAGCACTGAACTACAACTTGTAGTGTCTTAGTGTTTCTCTATCTAACTCTTCTCTCTCTGTGTTTGTAGCTACACTAACTCTTCTCTCTCTGTGTTTGTAGCTACACTAAATCTTCTCTCTGTGTTTGTAGCTACACTAACTCTCTCTTCTCTCTCTGTGTTTGTAGCTACACTAACTCTCTCTTCTCTCTCTGTGTTTGTAGCTACACTAACTCTTCTCTCTCTCTGTGTTTGTAGCTACACTAACTCTCTCTTCTCTCTCTGTGTTTGTAGCTACACTAACTCTTCTCTCTCTCTGTGTTTGTAGCTACACTAACTCTTCTCTCTCTCTGTGTTTGTAGCTACACTAACTCTTCTCTCTCTCTCTGTGTTTGTAGCTACACTAACTCTTCTCTCTCTCTCTGTGTTTGTAGCTACACTAACTCTTCTCTCTCTCTCTGTGTTTGTAGCTACACTAACTCTTCTCTCTCTGTGTTTGTAGCTACACTAACTCTTCTCTCTCTGTGTTTGTAGCTACACTAACTCTTCTCTCTCTGTGTTTGTAGCTACACTAACTCTTCTCTCTCTGTGTTTGTAGCTACACTAACTCTCCTCTCTCTGTGTTTGTAGCTACACTAACTCTCCTCTCTCTGTGTTTGTAGCTACACTAACTCTCTCCTCTCTCTCTCTGTTTGTAGCTACACTAACTCTCTCCTCTCTCTCTGTGTTTGTAGCTACACTAACTCTCTCCTCTCTCTCTGTGTTTGTAGCTACACTAACTCTTCTCTCTCTGTGTTTGTAGCTACACTAACTCTCCTCTCTCTGTGTTTGTAGCTACACTAACTCTCTCCTCTCTCTCTCTGTGTTTGTAGCTACACTAACTCTTCTCTCTCTGTGTTTGTAGCTACACTAACTCTTCTCTCTCTCTGTTTGTAGCTACACTAACTCTCTCCTCTCTCTCTCTGTTTGTAGCTACACTAACTCTCTCCTCTCTCTCTGTGTTTGTAGCTACACTAACTCTTCTCTCTCTGTGTTTGTAGCTACACTAACTCTTCTCTCTCTGTGTTTGTAGCTACACTAACTCTTCTCTCTCTGTGTTTGTAGCTACACTAACTCTCCTCTCTCTGTGTTTGTAGCTACACTAACTCTCTCCTCTCTCTCTCTGTGTTTGTAGCTACACTAACTCTTCTCTCTCTGTGTTTGTAGCTACACTAACTCTTCTCTCTCTGTGTTTGTAGCTACACTAACTCTCTCCTCTCTCTCTCTGTGTTTGTAGCTACACTAACTCTTCTCTCTCTGTGTTTGTAGCTACACTAACTCTTCTCTCTCTGTGTTTGTAGCTACACTAACTCTCTCTTCTCTCTCTGTGTTTGTAGCTACACTAACTCTTCTCTCTCTGTGTTTGTAGCTACACTAACTCTTCTCTCTCTGTGTTTGTAGCTACACTAACTCTTCTCTCTCTGTGTTTGTAGCTACACTAACTCTCTCCTCTCTCTCTCTGTGTTTGTAGCTACACTAACTCTTCTCTCTCTGTGTTTGTAGCTACACTAACTCTCTCTTCTCTCTCTGTGTTTGTAGCTACACTAACTCTCTCTTCTCTCTCTGTGTTTGTAGCTACACTAACTCTTCTCTCTCTGTGTTTGTAGCTACACTAACTCTTCTCTCTCTGTGTTTGTAGCTACACTAACTCTTCTCTCTCTGTGTTTGTAGCTACACTAACTCTTCTCTCTCTGTGTTTGTAGCTACACTAACTCTCCTCTCTCTGTGTTTGTAGCTACACTAACTCTCCTCTCTCTCTGTGTTTGTAGCTACACTAACTCTCTCCTCTCTCTCTGTGTTTGTAGCTACACTAACTCTCCTCTCTCTGTGTTTGTAGCTACACTAACTCTCCTCTCTCTCTCTCTGTTTGTAGCTACACTAACTCTCCTCTCTCTCTCTCTGTGTTTGTAGCTACACTAACTCTTCTCTCTCTGTGTTTGTAGCTACACTAACTCTTCTCTCTCTGTGTTTGTAGCTACACTAACTCTTCTCTCTCTGTGTTTGTAGCTACACTAACTCTTCTCTCTCTGTGTTTGTAGCTACACTAACTCTTCTCTCTGTGTGTTTGTAGCTACACTAACTCTCTCCTCTCTCTCTGTGTGTTTGTAGCTACACTAACTCTCCTCTTTCTCTCTGTGTTTGTAGCTACACTAACTCTTCTCTCTCTGTGTTTGTAGCTACACTAAGCCCAGCGCTGAGCTGCTGGAGTCTCGTCTGGGCAGTCAGAAGAGAGACGCTGCAAGCCTATCAGACGTCAGCGTACACATCGGCATGGGCGAGCTGCGCCGTTCCTCCCCCAAGCTGAGCCTATTGGACCGCGTTGTTAACTTCAGCCGCGCCTCCATCAACTCCCTCCAATCAAAGCACTCCCTGAACAGCATGGCCCTCAGCGAACCCGACAAACACTCATTGCTGGTGGGGGAGGCCCCCTGCGAGGAGGAGTTTGTCTGAGGCTAGGTTATGCTAAGCTACTCTAGTCTACGCTAATTTAAGCTTGGTTTAGCCATTTTATGCTTGACTAGGCTACGCTAAGCTAACTTAAGGTAGCGAAGGCTAAGTGGGTTACGTAAGTTAATTGGCCCATCCATCTACACAGGTGCCCCCAGGGTGACATCTTTTGACTTGAAAAAGCCTTTCTGTTGCCCCACACCGTCTGACTGACAGTGTGTGCACTCCAATGGGTGCCTGGGAGGGCTTCATGTTCACTCTACCGCTGCCTGTGTCTTTTGTCAATGGCCACTTGTACCCTCAGGGGAAGGGGTCTTACACTGGGGTCTTATAGGAGCTCGGACTCTTTGTCCAGGGTGTTAAGAGCTTCAGCTGAAAGACGATGCAGGTGTCATTAAGAAGACTGCACTGCAATCTTTTTCTACGTGCTTATAATATGAAGGTTTGCAGAGACAATCTTTTGACATTTATCCAAAGACACCCTAAAATGGTGCCCCATGTTAAAGTGTACTTAGTGTGACAAAAAAACAAAAATCCTTCTGAGGCAGCAGAAGTGTATTAAATATACTGTTGTATATTATGATTGTATAATTAAGCAATGAGGCCCGAGGAGGCGTGGCATATTTACCAATATACCACGGCTAAGGGCTGTTCTTACGCACATTGTAACACGGAGTGCCGGGACACAGCCCTTAGCCGTGGTATATTGGCCATATACCACAAACCCCTGAAGAGCCTTATTGCTATTATAAACTGGTTACCAACGTAATTAGAACAGTAAAAATAAATGTCATACACGTGGTATATGGTCTGATATACCATGGCTTTCAGCCAATCAGAATTCAGGGCTCAAACCACCCATTTTGTAACGAGAGTATTTATATTAGCCTTATTTAAAGACAAAAACAATTATCACAGTACTTATTTGTACTTTGTCATATTTTCCTTGGAAAACGAAGGAATGTTGTTGAGGATGTTTATGTTTGTTAGAAACCTATGTTTCCAACATAAACATTGTTTTCTCAAATTAGGATATAAATATATATATATATATATACAGTATGTGAGTAATCATTTAAGAATGTACTGTATAAACTCTAAGGATCTCTTACTGCAGAATACTCGTGTAACCATTTGTACCAGTAAACGTTACTCAAGTGCCAATTGTATACTCAAAGTCCAACACATTCCAAAGATAAGGCCGTGCTCAGCAGGAGTCTGCAGCTGATTGGCTCGTCTGCTTTACCACACTCTAATTTATTGACTGAGTTTCTCGAAGAAGAATTGGAATTGCATTTTTAATGATGTAATTCATTGGATTAGTAACACAGACCTGTGTAGAACAGCCAAGAGTCTGTTATTGAATGTCAATTCTTCACTGTGAATGAAACAACCGATGTTACATGGTAGAAGTAATATGTGATTGTGTGTGTGTGATGGGTGGAGGGGGGCCACCAGGAGGACGTGGGGGGCACCGGGGGGGGCACCAGGAGGACGTGGGTCAGTAACATCTGGGTTTTTGGTAGATGCACCACACAAGGATGACTGAAATAGAGTTCTAAAGTTGATTTCCAAGTGTCATTCAAGACTATATTGCTAGAGACACTATGAAACACCCAATGTGAAGCTAGCAGGACAAGAAGGATAGGAGATTGTAAGTCCTCTTCATTCATATTGCGGTCATGACTGATCATGCCAGAAGGTCTGCTTGTTAGTTGAACTAGTAGTGGCTTGTCATCTGTGTTTCATTCATCTGAGTTGCTGTGCTTTTCAACATGATGTAGTTATGCAACACAATGTAGACACATACTGGTTCCTCCACATTAGATGCCAGTTTCATTGTGCTCTTATATGCATACCATAGTGTCAGTCAGTACATGTATCTAGCTATCCAGGGGGGGGGGGGGGTTGTGTGTGGAAGGCATCCAGGAGGGGGGGGGGGGGGGGGTTGTGTGTGGAAGCTATCCAGGGGGGGGGGTGGAAGCTATCCAGGAGGGGGGGTTGTGTGTGGAAGGCATTAGTGTTTCAATATAGGTTGTCTGTATAATTATCTTGGAATAAACTGCTTTGACCTTGTTCTTCTGTTTATGTTAATTTAAACACACAGCATCATTCTGACCCATCAAATCCACTTGATTTGCTTTTTAAATGGATAAAACATTCTTACTGCAGTAAAGTGCACTATGGTGGAAAAAATATCTGCTGTGTCTAACCTTGACCAGTAGATGGCAGTAAGCAACCAGTGGTTTTGCCTGTCTGGGTTTGAATGAGAGATGATGAAAATGTTATATTTATGTACTTTTTCATATTTTGTTACATGGAGACTAAATAACCCCTGGTCAGGTCACATGGTTAAGGCTCCAGGACGCTGACAGCATCCGATGTCACAGGAAGGCCAAGATCATCAAGGACCTCAGCCACCACAGCCTGTTCACATCGCCACCATCTAGAAGGTGGAGACAGGACAGGTGCACTAAAACTGGGATTGGCTGATAAACAGCTTCTATGTCCAGTGAATCGGACTGTTAAACAGTCACTACTAGCCGCCCTACGCCCAGTACCCTGAACTTTAGAGACGGCTGCCCTATGTACTTAGACACTGGTCACTTTAATGTTTACATCCGGTTTTACCCACTTGATATGTACACTGAGCGTACAAAACATTATGATTGACCAGGTGAATCCAAGTGAAAGGTATGATCCCTTATTGATGTCAGTTGTTAAATCCACTTCAAATCAGTGTAGATGAAGGGGAGGAGACAGGGTAAGGAATTTGTCAGCTTTGAGACATGGATTGGGTATGTGTGCCATTCATAAGGTGAAGACAAAATATTGAAGTGCCTTTAAACGGGGTAGTAAGTGTCAGGTGCACCGGTTTGTGCCAAGAACTGCAACGCTGCTGGGTTTTTCCACATTCAACAGTTTCCCGTGTGTATCAAGAATGGTCCACCACCCAAAGGACATCCAGCCAACTCCACACAACTGTGGGAAGCATTAGAGTCAACATGGGCCAGCACCCCTGCTTTCGACACCTTGTAGAGTCCATGCCACGAAGAAATTAGGTTTGTTTTGAGGGATTTTATTGCACCTGAGATACACACATTTGAAGATTTTATGTGACCTCATTTAGTAGTAAAAACAAAAACAGTACAACCCTTTTGAGACTTCATTATTTTTTATTTCATCCAGTTAGTCTAGACATTACAACATCCCAAATTTACTGAAAAAAAAAACTATTAAATATCAATATTCCAGAATACCCTTTACTAAAAATACCCATTTCAAATTAGATTACTGTAAACTGTCATGACGTATTCCTCTTGAGTGTATTTGTATCACTTTGGCTAGATTGACATTGCAGCAGATTGACTTGGCAGATAGACTGTAGGCCTGTAAAACATTGATTGATATTTACGTAAGACTTTTATTTTGTATAGACTTATAATTTGTAGTAATTAAGGTTTGTTCGGGCAGGTTTGTGTGGAATTTCTTGGGGTTTGGTACATCAAGTTAAAGAGACACGAATACATTGTCCGCTGGTTGACAAATATTCCGTTTTTAGAATCCATTGTGCTTATCTCTCACTAATTGTTGCTTTTTAAAGTTACATTAATATATTTGATTAATGAATGTGCTTCATCACATAAATCATTTATAGAACTTTAAGTTTGAAATACTGATAATTAGAAATATGTAGTATCTCTGATCAACCATCAATTACAATATTCCAAATATAGCATTCAGTTTTACATATGAAAAACATCAAACAATGAATAGATGCTGAGACTGTGATTCAAGCCTAGGCACGTTATAGAGCAGACCACTTTAACGTCATTTACAGCGTTTACTGTCAGCGTTTACCGTTTGAACGTCAGAGAAATTGCCTTTTAAAGGTGCAGTGTCTGTCCAATCCACTGCTCTATAACACGCCTTGGATTGAATCCCTGGCTCAGTTTGAATTAGATCTGCCGATGCTACATTTAACTACTGAAGTACACTGAAACATCCATCGCTCAAAGCCTCTTCCTAACATCTGTAATTTTCAGGATTCTCTCTGAAAATACTTAAATAAAAACCATATAAGTCAATACTGGTAGATATATTTTTCATAGTTAAAACATTTAAAACACCTTACAAAAATCACATAATGCGATGAAAACGGAGGATACTATTATCAACCAAACGGAATGTTCACAATAATTATTTTAAACACATTTTTTTTTTTAAGTATTACTTCCATTTACTTCTTAGACATAAACTCTGGAATAAACTGGATAAAAAAAATAGCAATCTGTCTATTGTGTGTGTGTTTAAGGTTACTGATAATGCTATTATCCAGAGTTCCTTTAGTCTGACAGTACTGGACCAGTAGACGACCTGGAGGTTTTGTTGATGTTATTTTGGTCCCGAGTTTAACACCATAACGGTGCATTTGAGTGAATCTTTCAGCAGGTCAATCATTCACTATTCCACGAATTCTTTGTCATATAGATTTTAAATTAGGGATTGACAAACGTGCACAAGACATGATGCGCTTTTGTCTAGCCTGAGAGATGGTCTAGCTAGCCTGAGACAGCAGCAGAGTAGCACAATAAAACAAACATACCATCATCTCTTTGGCACATGGTTCAGCAAGGTCTGTGGGTTGTCTCATGACTGGGTCAGCATTCGGGACCGCAAGGCTTTTCTCTTTATCAAGAAACAACACTCAACGTTTCATAACGTTGTGCCACACCTTGAAATGGATCGCTACTTTCATTTCAAGGCAAGACGGATTCTGCTTTAGGGGGAGATTTCCCCCCCCCCCTAGAAGTAATTTTTTTTTTTTAATTTTAAAGGTATTTTTTTGAACATAAGATCTGTCATTGTTTTGAAACACAGATGCAGCGGATGCCACGCTGAAAGCAGTGGAGGCGGCTGAGGGGAGAACAGCTCATAATGACATCCGGAACAGAGCAAATGGAGCGGAATCAAACACCTGGAAACCATGGAAACCATGTGTCTGATGCATTTGATACCATTCCACTGATTCCGCTCCAGTCATTAACACGAGCCCGTCCCTCCCCAATTAAAGTGCCACCAACCTCCTGTGCCTGAAGTGACGATACAGACAGACTAGTTGACTGTCTGAAAAACACCTGTAACCAACCATATGCCTATTATCACACTAATGAGGAGTGGTTTGTTCATGCATGGTTTGGGAACCAAAATAGACAGTCTGGAATAAACATCAATTATATGAAGATATTGCATCAAAAGCACCAGTAATATACATAATGATGGTTATTGTAGACCATTAAAAGATCTCACACTGTTAGGGGGAGTAAACCCTGGTCATGGAACCAATGTAGATACCATCCAAATTGGCACGCTATTCCCTACATAGTGCACTACTTTTGACCAGAGCCCTATGGGAATAGGATTCCATTTGGGACACAGCCCTGGCAAAGTTCACTCATTTGGCAAATATGAATTCATTAAAATGCACTGTATGCCATATTGTTATTCTCTGAAATGACCCTAATATATTACTGTCAAGAGGTTGTGTATTGTTGAGAGGTCTCACAAACCGTTATTGAGATTTGGCAAATAAATTAACTTAATTTTGGAGTAGGCATCATAGTTAGATTAAGACTGACGAATACTGATTACTGCTATTGTTACAAATACAGGAACACAGACCCTGTTATTTTCCCTGGTTCTCCACTGAACACAAACAACTGTTTTGAATATGAAAATGTTTTGGCAGAAAAAATACAATTGACAGAAAAGTCAACTATTAAAACAACTGCATGGGAATAGAAAAACAACAACCATTGTACACAGACCCAACTATAAATCACCATCATCACAGTGCCAGAATAACAACGAGACCAATTTCTTCTGCAATTGAAAATAAATCACACATAGCAGCAAACAAAGCAAACAGAAAGAGAGAGGAGAGAGGGTGACGGAGAGAGGGTGACGGAGAGAGGGTGACGGAGAGAGTGTGACGGAGAGAGGGTGACGGAGAGAGGGTGACGGAGAGAGGGTGACGGAGAGAGGGTGACGGAGAGAGGGTGACGGAGAGAGGGTGACGGAGAGAGGGTGACGGAGAGAGGGTGACGGAGAGAGGGTGACGGAGAGAGTGTGACGGAGAGAGGGTGACGGAGAGAGGGTGACGGAGAGAGGGTGACGGAGAGAGGGTGACGGAGAGAGTGTGACGGAGAGAGGGTGACGGAGAGGGTGACGGAGAGAGGGTGACGGAGAGAGTGTGAGGGGAGGAGGGAAACAAGGGATTCTGTCTGTGGAGTGGAGGAGAAAAAGGAGGGCAGTTGAGGATGAGAAGCAAAACTTAACTTTGGCACACAGAATGAGGAAGAGGGTTGTCGGTGTCTGCCACCAATACAGATGGTGTGAGGATAGTATGACAGTGCCAGGAGGGTTGTCGGTGTCTGCCACCAATACAGATGGTGTGAGGATAGTATGACAGTGCCAGGAGGGTTGTCGGTGTCTGCCACCAATACAGATGGTGTGAGGGTAGTATGACAGTGCCAGGAGGGTTGTCGGTGTCTGCGTCCAATACAGATGGTGTGAGGGTAGTATGACACTGCCAGGAGGGTTGTCGGTGTCTGCCACCAATACAGATGGTGTGAGGGTAGTATGGCAGTGCCAGGGGGGTTGTCGGTGTCTGCCACCAATACAGATGGTGTGAGGGTAGTATGGCAGTGCCAGGGGGGTTGTCGGTGTCTGCCACCAATACAGATGGTGTGAGGGTAGTATGGCAGTGCCAGGGGGGTTGTCGGTGTCTGCCACCAATACAGATGGTGTGAGGGTAGTATGGCAGTGCCAGGGGGGTTGTCGGTGTCTGCCACCAATACAGATGGTGTGAGGGTAGTATGGCAGTGCCAGGGGGGTTGGCGGTGTCTGCCACCAATACAGATGGTGTGAGGGTAGTATGGCAGAGCCAGGAGGGTTGTTGGTGTCTGCCACCAATACAGATGGTGTGAGGGTAGTATGGCAGTGCAGGAGGGTTGGCGGTGGGCTGGACACTCATAGTCCTTTGTTGAAGTAGACCCTCTCCACCCCGGGGTGGCTCACACGGATCTTCTCCTGAAGCTCTGGCTCCAATCGGCTTACTGACATAGAGCTAAAGAGAGAGAGAGAGAGAGAGAGAGAGAGAGAGAGAGAGAGAGAGAGAGAGAGAGAGAGAGAGAGAGAGATAGAGAGAGAGAGAGAGAGAGAGAGAGAGAGAGAGAGAGAGAGAGAGAGAGAGAGAGAGAGAGAGAGAGAGAGAGAGAGAGAGAGAGAGAGAGAGAGAGAGAGAGAGAGATACCACATTTTATTGCTGTGAGACTGATCAACACAGCTAGCAATGATGGTTCACTCACCTCTTCTGGGGGAACAGTGCACAGCACAGTGGAGTGGCGAACACCAGGCTGAAAGACAAGCACACAAAAGGGTCAGCATCACATCTACTCTACTAAAGAGATCTAGAGACTGTAGATTAGATACCATAGCTATAATGCGTGTTGCTTTAAAACATATACTGTATGTCACGGGTCCTTCAGTGTTGACAGTATATGGCACAGGTCTTTCACAGCATTGACAGTATATGTCATGAGTGATTTACAGCGTTGACAGTATATGGCACAGGTCCTTCACAGCGTTGACAGTATATGTCACGGGTTTTTCACAGCGTTGACAGTATATGTCACGGGTTCTTCACAGCGTTGACAGTATATGTCACGGGTTCTTCACAGCGTTGACAGTATATGGCACGGGTTCTTCACAGCGTTGACAGTATATGTCACGGGTCCTTCACAGCGTTTATGTTCTGACTGATATACTGAAATAGGTTTGCAAATCAGGAGTCCAAATGGTGGTTTATCAACAGTCCAAATGGTGGTTTATCAACAGTCCAAATGGTGGTTTATCAACAGTCCAAATGGTGGTTTATCAACAGTCCAAATGGTGGTTTATCAGCAGTCCAAATGGTGGTTTATCAGCAGTCCAAATGGTGGTTTATCAACAGTCCAAATGTTGGTTTATCAACAGTCCAAATGGTGGTTTATCAACAGTCCAAATGGTGGTTTATCAACAGTCCAAATGGTGGTTTATCAGCAGTCCAAATGGTGGTTTATCAACAGTCCAAATGGTGGTTTATCAGCAGTCCAAATGGTGGTTTATCAGCAGTCCAAATGATGGTTTATCAGCAGTCCAAATGGTGGTTTATCAACAGTCCAAATGTTGGTTTATCAACAGTCCAAATGGTGGTTTATCAACAGTCCAAATGGTGGTTTATCAACAGTCCAAATGGTGGTTTATCAGCAGTCCAAATGGTGGTTTATCAACAGTCCAAATGGTGGTTTATCAGCAGTCCAAATGGTGGTTTATCAGCAGTCCAAATGGTGGTTTATCAACAGTCCAAATGGTGGTTTATCAGCAGTCCAAATGGTGGTTTATCAGCAGTCCAAATGGTGGTTTATCAGCAGTCCAAATGGTGGTTTATCAGCAGTCCAAATGGTGGTTTATCAGCAGTCCAAATGGTGGTTTATCAGCAGTCCAAATGTTGGTTTATCAGAAGTCCAAATGGTAGTTTATCAACAGTCCAAATGGTGGTTTATCAGCTGTCCAAATGGTGGTTTATCAACAGTCCAAATGTTGGTTTATCAGAAGTCCAAATGGTAGTTTATCAACAGTCCAAATGGTGGTTTATCAGCAGTCCAAATGTTGGTTTATCAGCAGTCCATTGCTGGCCACTTACCAGAATCCCACCAAGACCACTTGAATAGGTGCACTCATCCACGGGAACTTCTGAAAAGACCAGAAAACAATGAGACAAACAAAGGAAGGGATACATTCCACTACTCTGAAATGGCTTCCTCTGCTCTGTCCAATTTCCTCACACTCACTAACCACTGAAAGGGCTGGAGTGCTATAGGCAATATGGCTGTGGGTTATTGCTTAGTATACACCATTTTGTTCCACCTATCCAGTTAGTTTGAATCAGGATGAGGAAAAAGGACACATAGCAAAGGAAATTACTTTAAAACATTTGGATTTAGCCGCTGACTGTGCCTAGATGACTGCTACGGAGTCCCTCGATGGCTAACACAACACAGTGACAGGCCATTATTAATACACACTCTCTAGTAAAGCCACTTATCAAAAGGCTTAGTGCCATCATAGATATGAGAAAGTAAGGCTGACTGCCATCATAGATATGAGAAAGTAAGGCTGACTGCCATCATGGATATGAGAAAGTAAGGCTGACTGCCATCATAGATATGAGAAAGTAAGGCTGACTGCCATCATAGATATGAGAAAGTAAGGCTGACTGCCATCATAGATATGAGAAAGTAAGGCTGACTGCCATCATAGATATGAGAACGTAAGGCTGACTGCCATCATGGATATGAGAAAGTAAGGCTGACTGCCATCATAGATATGAGAAAGTAAGGCTGACTGCCATCATGGATATGAGAAAGTAAGGCTGACTGCCATCATAGATATGAGAAAGTAAGGCTGACTGCCATCATAGATATGAGAAAGTAAGGCTGACTGCCATCATAGATATGAGAAAGTAAGGCTGACTGCCATCATAGATATGAGAACGTAAGGCTGACTGCCATCATGGATATGAGAAAGTAAGGCTGACTGCCATCATAGATATGAGAAAGTAAGGCTGACTGCCATCATGGATATGAGAAAGTAAGGCTGACTGCCATCATAGATATGAGAAAGTAAGGCTGACTGCCATCATAGATATGAGAAAGTAAGGCTGACTGCCATCATAGATATGAGAAAGTAAGGCTGACTGCCATCATGGATATGAGAAAGTAAGGCTGACTGCCATCATAGATATGAGAAAGTAAGGCTGACTGCCATCATGGATATGAGAAAGTAAGGCTGACTGCCATCATAGATATGAGAAAGTAAGGCTGACTGCCATCATGGATATGAGAAAGTAAGGCTGACTGCCATCATAGATATGAGAACGTAAGGCTGACTGCCATCATGGATATGAGAAAGTAAGGCTGACTGCCATCATAGATATGAGAAAGTAAGGCTGACTGCCATCATAGATATGAGAACGTAAGGCTGACTGCCATCATGGATATGAGAAAGTAAGGCTGACTGCCATCATAGATATGAGAAAGTAAGGCTGACTGCCATCATGGATATGAGAAAGTAAGGCTGACTGCCATCATGGATATGAGAAAGTAAGGCTGACTGCCATCATAGATATGAGAAAATAAGTGAATATCCAATACATGTGATCATACGTGAATAAATAAATAAATGATGTGAATAATACCTTTAGGAAGGCTTTCTTTTCCAAGGTGTTCATTAAAAACGGAGGGATAGCTGAAAAACAGAATAGTGAAATAAAATTGTAATGTTTTATAAATGTTTACAAACAATATATTTTACCTGATAACATGGTTGATTTCAAGCTTTTATAATTTCCAGTGTATCCTATTGAGTTGCCATGTTGGAGTCACAGATCGCATGGGTTGCCAGATTGGTCCTAAAGCCCATTACGTCATACATACCCATTCCAGGAGAGGCCATGAGGATTCTAGACACCACCACCTGGGAGATAGCCTGCTTAGCGGCGGTGCTTGACTCTCCTAACCGGTTATCGTTCTCGTCTGTTATCGGAATGCCGTGTTTCAGTTCCCTGGGCAATAAAAGAAGAAGGAAAATAAAGTAAACATCTATTATAGGAACTGGCATCGATGATAAAGACATTTTCTTTTCAAAGACCTTGTCCAAGTTGTGGAAAGAATAACGTAAATGTCAATAAGTTATGTGTGACCTATGGGTTTAGAAAGGTAAAATTGAGCATTGTAAAGACACCTAATCAATATTTCAAACATTTACAGAGGTACCATACTCTGGGATTCTTATCTTCACATTGCCAAAACCTCATCATCCCTCAATAACTTCATGCAAAGACTGGGATTCAGCCTGATGAACCAAACTACACAATAATTCCCTCCATGTAGCCTGACTCTCTCTCTCTCTCTCACACACACACACACACACACACACACACACACACACACACACACACACACACACACACACACACACACACACACACACACACACACACACACACACACACACACTCAAACATGTTTTTTCTTCTATACTGAGTATACAATGTACAAGTATAATTAATTTGCTTTGTTTAGCTGATTGAACAAACGTTTTAATTATATTATATTATTATATTATATTTGTGGTGTGATTTCCATATCAGTCCTTTGGGGTTTCCAGCCTCACCTGCACACCGCTTTACCTGTTAAATAATCTCTGTATTTACTTTATCTTCCTTCTTCTTTTATTGTCCAGGGAACTGAAACACGGCATTCCGATAACAGACCAGAGATTATTTAACAGGTAAAGCGGTGTGCAGGTGAGGCTGGAAACCCAAAAGGACTGATATGAAAATCACACCACAAATATAATAAAATAATACAATAATACCATATCACTTTAACCATATCTACATGTAGATACTACCTCAATCAGCCTGACTAACCGGTGTCTGTATGTAGCCTTGCTATTTTTATAGCCTCGCTACTGTATATAGCCTGTCTTTTTACTGTTGTTTTATTTCTTTACTTACCTATTGTTCACCTAATACCTTTTTTGCACTATTGGTTAGAGCCTGTAATTAAGCATTTCAATGTAAGGTCTACACCTGTTTACTCGGCGCACGTGACAAATAAACTTTGATTTGATTTGTTAAATACCTGCAAGGTTTTGTCTTTCACTTCTTTTCTTTGGTGCGAATAAATAAAACCTAAATAAAACCTAACATTTAACACTACATTTTAGTAAATAGAATAAAAAACATTTAAAATGCTGAGTGCATGTTTGCAAAACTATATCTTCAAAGTGGAGGAGATACAGACTGGGTTTGTCTTACCGTTGCCTCATGAGGGGGATGTTGATGCAGTTAGCAGCAGCAACAGCAGCGAAGGGAACTAACCTCCCTACGAGGGGAGATATGTGCTACACAACGACAACAAAAGATTGGAGTAAAACAGAGAGACAGGGATGAAATTGATCTATACAGTCCAATAGAACTATTCGGCAAGGCTTATTGTTCCAAAGCTGAAAGCTCTTTGTGCATGTCATGATGGTTATGATGAGTGGCATCTGTTTCCACAACGGGAGTACTGTATGAATTATACAACATTTTCTCTCTCTTTCAACACATTGACTAACCAGCAAAGCAGGCAGCAGGCAACATATGTAGACTAATTCTATTCATGGTTACTATGCACTTCTATTCATGGTTACTATGCACTTCTATTCATGGTTACTATGCACTTCTATTCATGATAACTATTTTGTACATGATAACCACTCATGATATGACTTGTGAGTAGCTACGTTTGATAACACTTCGATGCGATGTGGTTGATGGTAAATGAATGAATGAGAACAGGGTTTCTATGGGTTAATACCTTTGTTAGTGCATTTAGTCCTAGAGCCGTGGCTACTGCCCCTGTGGTAGCAGATACATAGGCTGTGCCAAGCTGACTGCAAATGAGAAATGCATTCATAAATTCACATATTCATACTCATTCACATATTAACCTAACCACAAAACATTAAAGGGGTTTAATAGGTACAAGAAACACACCAGACAAGAAACTACTGGCCAATATTAACTATAACTACAGGCCAACATCAACTAAAACTACAAGTCAACATCAACTAAAACTACAGGCCAACATCAACTAAAACTACAAGCCAACATCAACTAAAACTACAGGCCAACATCAACTAAAACTACAGGCCAACGTCAACTAAACTACAGGCCAACATCAACTAAAACTACAAGCCAACATCAACTAAAACTACAGGCCAACATCAACTAAAACTACAAGCCAACATCAACTAAACTACAGGCCAACATTAACTAAAACTACAGGCCAACATCAACTAAAACTACAGGCCAACATCAACTAAAACTACAGGCCAACATTAACTAAAACTACAGGCCAACATTAACTAAACTACAAGCCAACATCAACTAAAACTACAGGCCAACATCAACTAAAACTACAGGCCAACATCAACTAAAACTACAGGCCAACATTAACTAAACTACAGGCCAACATCAACTAAAACTACAGGCCAACAACTAAACTACAGGCCAACATCAACTAAAACTACAGGCCAACATCAACTAAAACTACAGGCCAACATTAACTAAACTACAAGCCAACATCAACTAAAACTACAGGCCAACATTAACTAAACTACAAGCCAACATCAACTAAAACTACAGGCCAACATCAACTAAAAACTACAGGCCAACATCAACTAAAACTACAGGCCAACAACTAAACTACAGGCCAACATCAACTAAAACTACAGGCCAACATTAACTAAAGCTACAGGCCAACATCAACTAAACTACAGGCCAACAACTAAACTACAGGCCAAAATCAACTAAAACTACAGGCCAACATTAACTAAACTACAAGCCAACATCAACTAAAACTACAGGCCAACATCAACTAAAACTACAGGCCAACATCAACTAAAACTACAGGCCAACATCAACTAAAACTACAGGCCAACATCAACTAAAACTACAGGCCAACATCAACTAAAACTACAGGCCAACGTCAACTAAAACTACAGGCCAACATCAACTAAACTACAGGCCAACATCAACTAAAACTACAAGCCAACATCAACTAAAACTACAGGCCAACATCAACTAAAACTACAGGCCAACATCAACTAAAACTACAAGCCAACATCAACTAAAACTACAGGCCAACATCAACTAAAACTACAGGCCAACATCAACTAAAACTACAAGCCAACATCAACTAAACTACAGGCCAACATCAACTAAACTACAGGCCAACATCAACTAAACTACAGGCCAACATCAACTAAACTACAGGCCAACATCAACTAAAACTACAGGCCAACATCAACTAAAACTACAAGCCAACATCAACTAAAACTACAGGCCAACATCAACTAAAACTACAAGCCAACATCAACTAAAACTACAGGCCAACATTAACTAAACTACAAGCCAACATCAACTAAAACTACAGGCCAACATCAACTAAAACTACAGGCCAACATCAACTAAAACTACAGGCCAACATCAACTAAAACTACAGGCCAACATCAACTAAAACTACAGGCCAACATCAACTAAAACTACAGGCCAACATCAACTAAAACTACAGGCCAACATCAACTAAAACTACAGGCCAACGTCAACTAAAACTACAGGCCAACATCAACTAAACTACAGGCCAACATCAACTAAAACTACAAGCCAACATCAACTAAAACTACAGGCCAACATCAACTAAAACTACAGGCCAACATCAACTAAAACTACAAGCCAACATCAACTAAAACTACAGGCCAACATCAACTAAAACTACAGGCCAACATCAACTAAAACTACAAGCCAACATCAACTAAACTACAGGCCAACATCAACTAAACTACAGGCCAACATCAACTAAACTACAGGCCAACATCAACTAAACTACAGGCCAACATCAACTAAACTACAGGCCAACATCAACTAAAACTACAGGCCAACATCAACTAAAACTACAAGCCAACATCAACTAAAACTACAGGCCAACATCAACTAAAACTACAAGCCAACATCAACTAAAACTACAAGCCAACATCAACTAAAACTACAAGCCAACATCAACTAAAACTACAGGCCAACATCAACTAAAACTACAGGCCAACATCAACTAAAACTACAGGCCAACATCAACTAAACTACAGGCCAACATCAACTAAAACTACAGGCCAACATCAACTAAAACTACAAGCCAACATCAACTAAAACTACAGGCCAACATCAACTAAAACTACAGGCCGACTGAGGGAAATTAATTCAAAGCATACTTCCTTTAGACTGGAATTTGGCATTACGTGATTTGACATACCTGTGTATTATTTATTGAGATGCTTAGATTTCAGATGATTTTAAAATTACTTAAATACTTGGTTATCAATGGTTATCAAATGTTTTGGTTACACCTCGACTCACGTTGGTTGAACGCCCTCTGCCTCTTTCCTAATTACTTTTAGCAACATTTCATTTTAAGAAAAGTTCTTTATTGGTGTGTGTTCATTGATTTTTTTTATACAGTTCTTCTAAAGAATAATCACACATAGAAAATGTCCGGGCCCCCTGCAATCAACTTTCTTTTTTTTCCTTCTTTTTTTTTTTTTACATCTGGCCGCTGTAAGAATATAGTAGAACAGGCCTGATATAGAAACTATAACACCAACTTACTTAACTGAGAGAGGAGCATCTCCACTCCTATTGGTGTAGTTGACTATTGCATTGAAGGACTGATTGATCCACTGCCATAAGACTACAGCTGGAGTTGTCCTGAGGAGAGAGAGAGAGAGAGAGGGAGAGAGAGAGAGAGAGAGAGAGAGACAGAGAGACAGAGAGACAGAGAGACAGAGAGACAGAGAGACAGAGAGACAGAGAGAGAGAGAGAGAGAGAGAGAGAGAGAGAGAGAGAGAGAGAGAGAGAGAGAGAGAGAGAGAACACTTCAATTAGACTACAGCTGGAGTTGTCCTGAGGAGAGAGAGAGAGACAGAGAGAGATGACACTTCAATTAGACTACAGCTGTAGTTGTTCTGAGGAGAGAGAGAGAGAGAGACTTAAATTAGACTGAGACGGGGTGATAAGGAATAAATATATTGACGAGTGATAAAGCACCTAACCCTGACAAACGTGGATTTCTTTGTGTACAAAACAAGGGAGTATAGAGATATCAGAGAGAGATGGGAAGCCATCAGGTAATAGCAGACATAACAGTGACAGCACACCACACAACCACTGATCTACCCATCTTCTCAATTACACTCCTCTGAAAAACACGGCAACTCTGTGTTGACTGATGAGAATGAATGATGAGAACGATACATTCTTTTAGTGTCAGAATCTGACTGGTACTCCGCCTGCTTGAACCTACCTGCTTCAGTATGAACTGCCAGTGACCAATGGCATGACCTGATTTCTTTTTCTACAACATCCTGTAGTAAACCTACAATGAGATTCTTATAACACTATCATTCTAATAGAACAGTCTTATAACACTATCATTCTAATAGAACAGTCTTATAACACTATCATTCTAATAGAACAGTCTTATAACACTATCATTCTAATAGAACAGTCTTATAACACTATCATTCTAATAGAACAGTCTTATAACACTATCATTCTAATAGAACAGTCTTATAACACTATCATTCTAATAGAACAGTCTTATAACACTATCATTCTAATAGAACAGTCTGAACACTATCATTCTAATAGAACAATCTTATAACACTATCATTCTAATAGAACAGTCTTATAACACTATCATTCTAATAGAACAGTCTTATAACACTATCATTCGATTAGAACAGTCTTATAACACTATCATTCTAATAGAACAGTCTTATAACACTATCATTCTAATAGAACAGTCTTATAACACTATCATTCTAATAGAACAGTCTTATAACACTATCATTCTAATAGAACAGTCTTATAACACTATCATTCTAATAGAACAGTCTGAACACTATCATTCTAATAGAACAGTCTTATAACACTATCATTCTAATAGAACAGTCTGAACACTATCATTCTAATAGAACAGTCTTATAACACTATCATTCTAATAGAACAGTCTTATAACACTATCATTCTAATAGAACAGTCTTATAACACTATCATTCTAATAGAACAGTCTTATAACACTATCATTCTAATAGAACAGTCTTATAACACTATCATTCTAATAGAACAGTCTTATAACACTATCATTCGATTAGAACAGTCTTATAACACTATCATTCTAATAGAACAGTCTTATAACACTATCATTCTAATAGAACAGTCTTATAACACTATCATTCTAATAGAACAGTCTTATAACACTATCATTCTAATAGAACAGTCTTATAACACTATCATTCTAATAGAACAGTCTTATAACACTATCATTCTAATAGAACAGTCTTATAACACTATCATTCTAATAGAACAGTCTGAACACTATCATTCTAATAGAACAGTCTTATAACACTATCATTCTAATAGAACAGTCTGAACACTATCATTCTAATAGAACAGTCTTATAACACTATCATTCTAATAGAACAGTCTTATAACACTATCATTCTAATAGAACAGTCTTATAACACTATCATTCTAATAGAACAGTCTTATAACACTATCATTCTAATATAACAGTCTTATAACACTATCATTCTAATAGAACAGTCTGAACACTATCATTCTAATAGAACAGTCTTATAACACTATCATTCTAATAGAAAAGTCTGAACACTATCATTCTAATAGAACAGTCTTATAACACTATCATTCTAATAGAACAGTCTTATAACACTATCATTCTAATAGAACAGTCTGAACACTATCATTCTAATAGAACAGTCTTAAAACACTATCATTCTAATAGAACAGTCTGAACACTATCATTCTAATAGAACTGTCTTATAACACTATCATTCTAATAGAACAGTCTTATAACACTATCATTCTAATAGAACAGTCTTATAACACTATCATTCTAATAGAACAGTCTTATAACACTATCATTCTAATAGAACAGTCTTATAACACTATCATTCTAATAGAACAGTCTTATAACACTATCATTCTAATAGAACAGTCTTATAATTATAACACTATCATTCTAATAGAACAGTCTGAACACTATCATTCTAATAGAACAGTCTTATAACACTATCATTCTAATAGAACAGTCTTATAACACTATCATTCTAATAGAACAGTCTTATAACACTATCATTCTAATAGAACAGTCTTATAACACTATCATTCTAATAGAACAGTCTTATAACACTATCATTCTAATAGAACAGTCTTATAACACTATCATTCTAATAGAACAGTCTTATAACACTATCATTCTAATAGAACAGTCTGAACACTATCATTCTAATAGAACAGTCTTATAACACTATCATTCTAATAGAACAGTCTTATAACACTATCATTGGGCGGCAGGTAGCCTAGTGGTTTGAGCATTGGACTAGTAACCGAAAGGTTGCCAGATTGAATCCCAGAGCTGACAAGGTAAAAATCTGTCATTCTGCTCCAGAACAAGGCAGTTAACCCACTGTTCCTAGGCCGTCATTGAAAATAAGAATTTGTTCTTAACTGACTTGCCTAGTTTAATAAAGGTTAACACACTATCATTCATTCTAACAGAACACTGCTGCTCACTTGTAGAAGGTCATCATACAGCCAGTGATGGTCATGTTCATGGGGACCTGAGCCGACATGCGGCCAATCAGGATCATCTTCTCTCCGGTGTCTGGGTGGAAGGCTGAGTCAAAGATGTACTTGGCTCTCCATAGCTCGTCCTCTGTCAGTCCGGGGGACATCACCCCTTGCCTGGGGGAGAGAGAGAGAGGGGGGGGGGGATGACAAGTGATTAGCTGAGCCTGTTTACTTAGAAGCAATACAAGTTTAAACAACGCTCTGTTAGATGCACATAACCTGCATTCGATAAACACGGCCCATTGTATTCAATGTTGCATCATAGAACGCAACCATGTGTTGCATTTCTGGTTAATCAATAATTAATTAAGGGAAAACTGGTCCTAGATCTACGCCAACAAATTCTATCAGGAGCTCTCAGCTCAGTTATGGGTTGTTTCCATACAGCAGAACCAAGGAGAACTAGAGAGAACCAGGAGGAACCAGAACCAAGGAGAACTAAGGAGAACCTGGAGGAACCAGAACCAAGGAGAACTAAGGAGAACCTGGAGGAACCAGAACCAAGGAGAACTAGAGAGAACCTGGAGGAACCAGAACTAGGGAGAACCTGGAGGAACCAGAACTAGGGAGAACCATGCTCAGAATACACTACCGGTAGTCACTGATGACTTTGTGTGCATTCTCTAGTTGTTCGTTGGTAAGCAGGACGTTGCGGGGGTCGGTAACGGTGAAGAAGTGTTTGGCCCGGCCCATAAACGTCCCTTGGTCCCATCGAGGCTCCTTGATGTTTATGGAGGTGGAGATTTCTGTCGTCATGGTTATCTGAAAGATCACAACATTCATAACAAAGATTAATTATTTTGTCCTTGTATATCTACCCTATAAACATTCACAACATACATCAGTTATATTGTCCCAGGTGATTTATATACCGGCGCTCGAACAAAATTCATAAATTAGCCTAGCTACTGTCAGAGGAGGCGAAATTCATAAATTAGCCTAGCTACTGTCAGAGGAGGCGAAATTCATAAATTAGCCTAGCTACTGTCAGAGGCGAAATTCATAAATTAGCCTAGCTACTGTCAGAGGAGGCGAAATTCATAAATTAGCCTAGCTACTGTCAGAGGAGGCGAAATTCATAAATTAGCCTTGCTACTGTCAGAGGAGGCGAAATTCATAAATTAGCCTAGCTACTGTCAGAGGAGGCGAAATTCATAAATTAGCCTAGCTACTGTCAGAGGAGGCGAAATTCATAAATTAGCCTAGCTACTGTCAGAGGAGGCGAAATTCATAAATTAGCCTAGCTACTGTCAGAGGAGGCGAAATTCATAAATTAGCCTAGCTACTGTCAGAGGAGGCGAAATTCATAAATTAGCCTAGCTACTGTCAGAGGAGGCGAAATTCATAAATTAGCCTAGCTACTGTCAGAGGAGGCGAAATTCATAAATTAGCCTAGCTACTGTCAGAGGAGGCGAAATTCATAAATTAGCCTAGCTACGGTCAGAGAAGGCGAAATTCATAAATTAGCCTAGCTACTGTCAGAGGAGGCGAAATTCATAAATTAGCCTTGCTACTGTCAGAGGAGGCGAAATTCATAAATTAGCCTAGCTACTGTCAGAGGAGGCGAAATTCATAAATTAGCCTAGCTACTGTCAGAGGAGGCGAAATTCATAAATTAGCCTTGCTACTGTCAGAGGAGGCGAAATTCATAAATTAGCCTAGCTACTGTCAGAGGAGGCGAAATTCATAAATTAGCCTAGCTACTGTCAGAGGAGGCGAAATTCATAAATTAGCCTAGCTACTGTCAGAGGAGGCGAAATTCATAAATTAGCCTAGCTACTGTCAGAGGAGGCGAAATTCATAACAACCTTCTGAATAAATGCTTTGGAAAAACTGTAATAAGGTGTCCCTGTGATAAGTTTCTTTCCACAAGATTAGTTTCCACAAAGTGTGGCACTCACAGGAACAGTTCTAAACAGCATTAAGTCATCTGTGTCCCCAGTCCCAGACTTCCCCAGTCCCAGACTTCCCCAGTCCCAGACTTCCCCAGTCCCAGACTTCACCAGTCCCAGACCTCCCCAGTCCCAGACCTCCCCAGTCCCAGACTTCCCCAGTCCCAGACCTCCCCAGTCCCAGACTTCCCCAGTCCCAGACCTCCCCAGTCCCAGACCTCCCCAGTCCCAGACTTCCCCAGTCCCAGACCACCCCAGTCCCAGACCACCCCAGTCCCAGACCACCCCAGTCCCAGACCACCCCAGTCCCAGACCACCCCAGTCCCAGACCTCCCCAGTCCCAGACCTCCCCAGTCCCAGACCACCCCAGTCCCAGACCACCCCAGTCCCAGACCTCCCCAGTCCCAGACCTCCCCAGTCCCAGACCTCCCCAGTCCCAGACTTCCCCAGTCCCAGACCTCCCCAGTCCCAGACTTCCCCAGTCCTAGACTTCCCCAGTCCCAGACTTCCCCAGTCCCAGAGTCAGAGACAAGGAGACAAACGCAACACAAATCACCAAAAGCAAAACAAGAGGCCTTGACTATTGTGTTTCCTAGAACAAAACGGACCCTGAAACAGCCTTCCACTAATTCTATTTCATTCTGAAACTAGAGTAGACATTAGTTCCCCAATCCCACTCCACACACAGACACAGACACAGACACAGACACAGACACAGACACAGACAGACAGACAGACAGACAGACAGACAGACAGACAGACAGACACAGACACACGCACACACACATTTTGTTGAGTTGATTACACATTCTGTAGGCCTATTTTACACACATCAGCCAGAAACCACTCCTTTCTAGGTAACTTCTCTTATATTACCACAAAATAATTTCACAACTGCTGTCCCTTGAGAAGAATGAGTAATTTAGAACACACTGTGAGAAATTCTTCTCAGTATTAGCTTAGCAGGATAGCTGATTCAGTATAATGTTGCTATGGAGATGAACTGGCTGACCTGACACAGGGGTTTTGAAGCACTAAATGATCCTGAACCTCACAACCCCCTCAACCACAGACCTCTTCAAAAGCCCCAAACCACGCCCTCCTACCCCTTTCTCTCCCTCTCAATTCAATTTAAGGGCGATATTGGCGTGGGAAACATATGCTTACATAGCCAAAGCAAGTGAAATAACAAACAAAGGTGAAATAAACAATACAATAATTAACAGTAAACATTACACTCACAAAAGTTCCAAAAGAATAAAGACATTTCAAATGTCATATTATGTCTATATACAGTGTTGTAACGATGTGCAAAAGGGAAAATAAATAAGCATAAATATAGGTTGAATTTACAATGTTGTTTGATCTTCACTGGTTGCCCTTTTCTTGTAGCAACAGGTCACAAATCTTGCTGCTGTGATGACACACTGTGGTATTTCACCCAATAGATATTTGAGTGGCAGGTAGCCTAGTGGTTAGAGTGTAGGGGCGGCAGGTAGCCTAGTGGTTAGAGTGTAGGGGTGGCAGGTAGCCTAGTAGTTAGAGTGTAGGGGCGGCAGGTAGCCTAGTGGTTAGAGTGTAGGGGTGGCAGGTAGCCTAGTGGTTAGAGTGTAGGGGCGGCAGGTAGCCTAGTGGTTAGAGTGTAGGGGTGGCAGGTAGCCTAGTGGTTAGAGTGTAGGGGCGGCAGGTATCCTAGTGGTTAGAGTGTAGGGGTGGCAGGTAGCCTAGTGGTTAGAGTGTAGGGGCGGCAGGTAGCCTAGTGGTTAGAGTGTAGGGGTGGCAGGTAGCCTAGTAGTTAGAGTGTAGGGGCGGCAGGTAGGCTAGTGGTTAGAGTGTGGGGGTGGCAGGTAGCCTAGTGGTTAGAGTGTAGGGGTGGCAGGGAGCCTAGTGGTTAGAGTGTAGGGGCGGCAGGTAGCCTAGTGGTTAGAGTGTGGGGGCGGCAGGTAGCCTAGTGGTTAGAGTGTAGAGGCGGCAGGTAGCCTAGTGGTTAGAGTGTGGGGGTGGCAGGTAGCCTAGTGGTTAGAGTGTAGGGGCGGCAGGGTAGTCTAGTGGTTAGAGTGTAGGGGTGGCAGGTAGCCTAGTGGTTAGAGTGTGGGGGGGCAGGTAGCCTAGTGGTTAGAGTGTAGGGGTGGCAGGGAGCCTAGTGGTTAGAGTGTAGGGGCGGCAGGTAGCCTAGTGGTTAGAGTGTAGGGGCGGCAGGGTAGTCTAGTGGTTAGAGTGTAGGGGTGGCAGGTAGCCTAGTAGTTAGAGTGTAGGGGTGGCAGGTAGCCTAGTGGTTAGCGTGTGGGGGTGGCAGGTAGCCTAGTAGTTAGAGTGTAGGGGCGGCAGGTAGCCTAGTGGTTAGAGTGTGGGGGCGGCAGGCAGCCTAGTGGTTAGAGTGTAGGGGTGGCAGGTAGCCTAGTGGTTAGAGTGTGGGGGTGGCAGGTAGCCTAGTGGTTAGAGTGTAGGGGCGGCAGGGTAGTCTAGTGGTTAGAGTGTAGGGGTGGCAGGTAGCCTAGTAGTTAGAGTGTAGGGGTGGCAGGTAGCCTAGTGGTTAGAGTGTAGGGGTGGCAGGTAGCCTAGTAGTTAGAGTGTAGGGGCGGCAGGTAGCCTAGTGGTTAGAGTGTAGGGGTGGCAGGGAGCCTAGTGGTTAGAGTGTAGGGGCGGCAGGTAGCCTAGTGGTTAGAGTGTGGGGGCGGCAGGTAGCCTAGTGGTTAGAGTGTAGAGGTGGCAGGTAGCCTAGTGGTTAGAGTGTGGGGGTGGCAGGTAGCCTAGTGGTTAGAGTGTAGGGGCGGCAGGGTAGTCTAGTGGTTAGAGTGTAGGGGTGGCAGGTAGCCTAGTGGTTAGAGTGTGGGGGGGCAGGTAGCCTAGTGGTTAGAGTGTAGGGGTGGCAGGGAGCCTAGTGGTTAGAGTGTAGGGGCGGCAGGTAGCCTAGTGGTTAGAGTGTGGGGGCGGCAGGTAGCCTAGTGGTTAGAGTGTAGAGGTGGCAGGTAGCGTGGGGGCAGTGTGGGTAGTGTGGGGGCGGCAGGTAGCCTAGTGGTTAGAGTGTGGGGGTGGCAGGTAGCCTAGTAGTTAGAGTGTAGGGGTGGCAGGTAGCCTAGTAGTTAGAGTGTAGGGGTGGCAGGTAGCCTAGTGGTTAGAGTGTAGGGGTGGCAGGTAGCCTAGTAGTTAGAGTGTTGGACTAGTAACTGAAAGGTTGCAAGATTGAATCTCCGAGCTGACTAGGTAAAAAATCTGTTATTCTGCCCCTGAACAAGGCAGTTAACCCACTGTCCCTAGGCCGTTATCATAAATAAGAATTTGTTTTTAACTGACTTCCCTAGTTAAATAAAGGTAAAATGAAAAAATATGTGAGTTTATCAAAATTTGATTTGTTTTCGAATTCTTTGTGGATCTGTGTAATCTGAGGGAAATATGTGTCTCTAATATGGTCATGCATTTGGCAGGAGGTTAGTAAGTGCAGCTCAGTTTCCATCTCATTTTGTGGGCAGTGTGCACATAGCCTTCCTTCTCTTGAAAGCCAGGTCTGCCTATGGCGGCCTTTCTCAATAGCAAGGCTATGCTTACTGAGTCTGTACATAGTCAAAGGTTTCCTTAAGTTTGGGTCAGTCACAGTGGTCAGGTATTCTGTCACTGTGTACTCTCTGTTTAGGGCCAAATAGCATTCTAGTTTGCTTTGTTTTTGTAAATTCTTTCCAATGTGTCAAGAAATTATCTTATTGTTTCCTCATGATTTGGTTGGGTCTAATTGTGTTGCTGTCCTGGAGCTCTGTGGGGTCTGTTTGTGTTTGTGAACAGAGCCCCAGGGCCAGTTGGCTTAGGGGGCTCTTCTCCAGGTTCATCTCTCTGTAGGTGAAGGCTTTGTTATGGAAGGTTTGGGAATCGCTTCCTTTTAGGTGGTTGTAGAATTTAACGTCTCTTTTCTGGATTTGGATAATTAGTGGGTATCGGCCTAATTCTTCTCTGCATGCATTATTTGGTGTTTTACGCTGTACACAGCAAAAATAATCTCTCATAGACTGGGCAACACCTTGTCTAGCAGTAAGCCCATAGGCCTACGTTTAGTCTGAAAGAACAGAGAAAGGTTCTGGAGAAAATCCCTTTAATTTGAGAACTTCTGTAATAAGCCATTCTACTGCATGTTTATTTTCCTATCAAATGGATTTTATGTTGTTTTTTTTAATCACAGAGAGGAAAAATAATCAGGACATTCCCGAGATACAATGGAACCAGGTCTGAACTGGATTCTATTAACCCGTTGTTACAATGTAACCCAGTCTGAACTGGATTCTTTTAACCCGTTGTTACAATGTAACCCAGTCTGAACTGGATTCTATTAACCCGTTGTTACAATGTAACCCAGTCTGAACTAGATTCTATTAACCCGTTGTTACAATGTAACCCAGTTTGAACTGGATTCTATTAACCCGTTGTTACAATGTAACCCAGTCTGAACTAGATTCTATTAACCCGTTGTTACAATGTAACCCAGTCTGAACTAGATTCTATTAACCCGTTGTTACAATGTAACCCAGTCTGAACTAGATTCTATTAACCCGTTGTTACAATGTAACCCAGTCTGAACTGGATTCTATTAACCCGTTGTTACAATGTAACCCAGTCTGAAATGGATTCTATTAACCCGTTGTTACAATGTAACCCAGTCTGAACTGGATTCTATTAACCCGTTGTTACAATGTAACCCAGTCTGAAATGGATTCTATTAACCCGTTGTTACAATGTAACCCAGTCTGAACCGGATTCTATTAACCCGTTGTTACAATGTAACCCAGTCTGAACCGGATTCTATTAACCCGTTGTTACAATGTAACCCAGTCTGAACTGGATTCTATTAACCCGTTGTTACAATGTAACCCAGTCTGAACTGGACTATATTAACCCGTTGTTACAATGTAACCCAGTCTGAACTGGATTCTATTAACCCGTTGTTACAATGTAACCCAGTCTGAACTGGACTCTATTAACCCGTTGTTACAATGTAACCCAGTCTGAACTGGATTCTATTAACCCGTTGTTACAATGTAACCCAGTCTGAACTGGATTCTATTTACCCGTTGTTACAATGTAACCCAGTCTGAACTGGATTCTATTAACCCGTTGTTACAATGTAACCCAGTCTGAACTGGATTCTATTAACCCGTTGTTACAATGTAACCCAGTCTGAACTGGATTCTATTAACCCGTTGTTACAATGTAACCCAGTCTGAACCCAGTCTGAACTGGATTCCGAACCCGTTGTTACAATGTAACCAGTGTTATATCCATCCAGTTCCAGCTTGCTGCAGATGTAACAGGGGACATTTTGAAACGCATGTCTCTGTCTGTAACCCGTTATGTGAGAAACTGTAAAGGTATTTGTGTAGCTCGTGCACGGGATGATGAAATTGCACCAAAGATGGCTGCAGGAGTAACGATAAAACACAGGTATTCCCTAGACTCCGGCTGGCGGCTGTAGAATGTCTATGAGAGGCGCTACTGTATCTTTAAATTGAATTAAGGTTCACGGGGTTCTCATGAGATGAATACAGGCCATAATAACTCAATGCATAAGCACGACTGATGGGTGCCTCCTTATCGCGGTCTCTCTCACACACACACACACACACAGCAATCAGTCTGTAGCAAATATATAACAATAGTTATAAATCTGTCTTCCTCTGACAAAATGTCAATCAGTCAGACTGCCGGTGTGTCAAATCCAATACAACAATAGGCTGAAGCCCTAATACAAAGGAAGCATTGATTTGATGATACTTGTTATCTCATTCTAAAATTGAACTTTGACAATGGGCGGTTTGTCTTACGCCTGCTACGTTAGGTTAGGTGGCATTTGGGCTAAAGACCTCTGTTCCAGCCCCACGTTTAACCAATCACTGGCCTCGATGGCTACATATTAAGCTATATAGGCTACATTGTAACGTATTTCTTAGGCTACAATGGGAGTTCCCATAGCATAGCTTAATCACACAACTGCATAACATTGTGCTAAAACCGGCCAGCTCTGGTTTGAGAGAGGGTCAGTGAAATATAGCCAACAATATTTCTCATCATTTCGTCAAATGAACCGAACGTGCAAATGGATCCGGACGCACAATCCTACTATTGGTTTGATCAGATAAATGGATCAACGTGATGCAGACCAGCTTGATCTGGAGAAAATCGCTGCATGTATACCGTTCGATCTGGATAAATCAAATCAAATGTTATTTGTCACATGCGCCGAATACAACAGGTGTAGTAGACCTTACAGTGAAATGCTTACTTACAAGCCCATAATCAACAGTGCAGTTTAAAAAATGATACCAAGTCAAAGTCCAACATGTTGCAAACATGTAAAACGCCCACAGAAATATAATATCTCCGCTAATAGGCTATTATCCCAAGCATCTGTTTCAGGCCAGCTGTGCGTCCCTGTTTCAACTAAAGCCCTAGTTAACTGCCTGCCACAACCCCTCCCTCAAAAAAAGTGGTATCAAATCCAACATGTGTTATAAAGGTATCCAGACACTTACTGCACTAAACTCTGATCCTTGTCTGGCACGGTAACAGCAGTCTGCCGCCAGAGATGTCCCTGAATAGCTAGCTCAACGAAACTAATTGGACATGTATGCAGCGGCAACTCAGCAACAACAGGCGCACAGCAGTGGGACCAGAGTTCCTTTCACAATAAATGCCGAACATTAAATCAATGCAAATAAACAGGCCAAAATATCAATATCTCGATTTTTATAGGAGTCCAGATCATATAAATGTCAAATATTCTTGCTCCATACCCAAAAATGTTCATGGCCAGGTTTATCATAATTTAAAAGTTATTGTTTTGGGGCTCCCGAGTTCATAGTTTTTTTCTCAGACAAGGACTTTTATTTGCTAATATTTTTAGGGTAGTCACTAGTGTTTGGTTATGTGCGCTAACTTCACCTTACTATTTTTGCGGAACAGATAGATAATTGACGACAATAACATGTACTTAACCAGGCAAATCAGTTAAGAACAAATTCACATTTACAATGACGGCCTACCCCGGACGACGCTGGGCAAATTGGGACTGAAATTGGGACTCCCAAATAAGGACGGATGTGATACAGCCTGGAATCGAACCTGGGACTGTAGTGACCACTCTCGCGCTGAGATGCAGTGCCTTAGACCGCTGCACCACTCGGGAGCCCCAATACAACCTTGAAATATATCAGCTTTTTTCCCTTTGTATTATCTAGTTCTGGGCCTATCTCCATGAGCTGTCGTTGAAGAATATCAGGAAGCAGAATCACTGCATTATGCGCATCATCAGTAGACTCCCTATATTTGAAGCAATATAAACGTCCACTGATTATACAAGACTGGGGCTTGCTCCTTTGTAGAAGAGGAAACACTACAAAGCCAACAAAAAGCGTTTACACAAGCAGCCCAATTCTGATATTTTTCCACAAAATTGTATTTTTACCAAGCACACCAGATCTTTTTACATCAGGTCTTTTCAAGAGCTGATCTGATTAGTCAAAATGCCAATTAGTTAAAAAAAGATCCGAATTGGGCTGCCTGTCTAAACGCCGCCTTATATGGCCCGTAACGGTCTGATATGGTTTGATAGAGTGCATGGCAGCGTGTATAACTTGGCTTGTAATTGAAATTGCCGTGTATGTTGCTTTCACTTTTGCCCCAGATAATGGGGGAGGGGTAATGTTCAACATCAAGGGCAGCGGAAGGAAAGCTGGTTTTCCAATAGTCAGCTCTTTTAACACAGACCTAATGGATTGTACTGTTGTAAATCAGTTGTAGGCTGCTGTACACTGGGCCTTTGATTTTACAAAATACTAATTAAATGGAACCATAGAGAAACATTAACTAACATATTTTCAATCATATGTAAAAATACACTCTAATAAACCTATTCAAATGTTAACTTATCCACCCAATCTTTGCAGCCTTAGTCATAGGCCTATCTAACTGGAGGCTGGACTAGTGAAAGTGATAGGGTAGTAGGAGGTAACTAGCCCCCTTAAGAACAATGTCTAATTGCTGACACAAAAAAAAGCAACGTTTGGGGAAAAAAATGGTAGTGGATAAAGGTCATGCTTAGGCGAATAAACTATAAAGGGAAATCAATTTTTTTGTTATTTATTGAAATATAATTTTTTTGAAAAGGTGCCATTTTTTTTAAGTACCATGGTAATCCCAGCAGTCTTTAAAATTACACTCAGGAGAAAAATATATTCAATAGTTGTTTTTAATAATAAACAAAAAATATTACTTAGAATATAATAGTGAAATGGATTATAACTAAGAACATTAAATAACATTGGAATATAACATCAAATAACAATAACTAATTTATTCAGCGTAACATTGATGTGGCAACTCTCTTATGCTCTGCTATTGCACGATTCTAATTTGTACATAGGTCACAAATTAAGCTATCCCCAGTAAAATTGGAGCACAATTCATGAGCCCGCCTCCTGCACTGCTCACACCTAATCCAGTCCCCACCTGTGACTGAAAACAGGGGGAGAGATGCCAATTGAAAAGCTTTTTTTTAACGTAGCTAGCTATCTAGCTATATGACATAAAATGCTGTGTAAAATAGCTAAAATGCTATAAGTAACATTAACTGTTACTTGTCTAAAAAAAAAAAAAATAATATCAGTCACTGGTGGATACATTTACAACTGCAATTAAGTTACGTTTTCTTTTTGATGTATTTTACCTCAGACGATCTGGTAGTAAGGTTGCTAGCTAGCACCCCTAACAGTTTATACTAACTAGATCGCTGGCTAGCATTTACTGCTAGTGAAGTTGCTAGATAGCAAGTTCGCATAAACTAGTGCTAACTGGGATAGTCATTGTCTAAAATGACAGGTAAAAACACATTCATAATCATAAACCTAAAAATAAATCCAGTTTGGGGGGAGGGGGGACTGCTCAACACACTCATTCAACATATTACTAGTTTACAAAAAAATTATAGACATTGTTCTCTCTAAACAAGGGTATTATTTAGCTTAAGGCTTTCCTACTTGTATATTTAAAAAAAACAATTATAGATCTAACTTCATTGGCATATATCTACAACTTGATCAATTTACCACAAATTAGTTGTGTTGAAATATCTCCAAAAGTTGTGATGTCATAAAGGACATTTTTGTTGAGCAAGAGCAGTGGCAGGTAGGGAAGTGTTGTGGAAATAATTTGGTGACATCTTGTGGAATTACAGGGGGGGGTGGGGCAGTTACCCCTTAGTACCTTACAGTGCAAACAATAAAGCAAGGTATGAATTTAGCGACTTTTACTGCCATCTAGTGGTCTGTTTTGGGAGCACAGATGACTCATTCTCACTCAGAAGTAGGACAAAGCATCAGCTGGTTAGTCATTGCTAATAGAGGTGACATTGGACTCTAGCGCAGGGTTTCACAAAGTCGGTCCTGGGGGGCTTGTACTCGATGAATTAAGGTCTCTAATTAGTAAAGAACTCCCCTCACCTGGTAGGTCTTAGTAAGGAACTCCCCTCACCTGGTAGGTCTTAGTAAGGAACTCCCCTCACCTGGTAGGTCTTAGTAAAGATCTCCCCTCACCTGGTTGTCTAGGTCTTAGTAAGGAACTCCCCTCACATGGTAGGTCTTAGTAAAGAACTCCCCTCACCTGGTAGGTCTTAGTAAAGAACTCCCCTCACCTGGTAGGTCTTAGTAAAGAACTCCCCTCACCTGGTAGGTCTTAGTAAAGATCTCCCCTCACCTGGTTGTCTAGGTCTTAGTAAGGAACTCCCCTCACATGGTAGGTCTTAGTAAAGAACTCCCCTCACCTGGTTGTCTAGGTCTTAGTAAAGAACTCCCCTCACCTGGTAGGTCTTAGTAAAGAACTCCCCTCACCTGGTAGGTCTTAGTAAAGAACTCCCCTCACCTGGTAGGTCTTAGTAAGGAACTCCCATCACCTGGTTGTCTAGATCTTAGTAAGGAACTCCCCTCACCTGGTAGGTCTTAGTAAACTCCCCTCACCTGGTTGTCTAGGTCTTAGTAAAGAACTCCGCTCACCTGGTAGGTCTTAGTAAAGAACTCCCCTCACCTGGTTGTCTGGGTCTTAGTAAAGAACTTCCCTCGACTGGTTGTCTGGTTCTCAGTAAGGAATGCCCCTCACCTGGTTGTCTAGGTCTTAGTAAAGAACTTCCCTCACCTGGTAGGTCTTAGTAAAGAACTTCCCTCACCTGGTTGTCTAGGTCTTAATTGAAAGGAAAAAAACAAAATACCACAGACAATGAGTTTGACACCCCTGCTCTAGTGTCTAGGCAAATATCTGTCCTTATAATACCTGGGACATACGCTGCGTTCAAGACAACTGGGAACTCGGAAATCTCAGTTTTCTAACTTCAGTGCCTTCAAGACAACTGGGAACTCAGGAAAAAAACAAGCTCAAACTGTCAAAAATCATTTTGAATATGAATCCAACTCGAAAACTTGGGCATCTTTCTATCACTAACGTAATCATTTGACCTTGTCGACCTTGTATTTACTGTACTCTATACCATCTACTGCATCTTGCCTATGCCGTTCGGCCATCGCTCATCCATATATTTTTATGTACATATTCTTATTCATTCCTTTACACTTGTGTGTATAAGGTAGTTGTTGTGAAATTGTTAGATTACTTGTTAGATATTACTGCACGGTCAGAACTAAAAGCACAAGCATTCTGCTACACTCACATTAACATCTGCTAACCAGGTGTACGTGACAAATAAAATTGTATTTGATCAAGGGGCAAAGTCGTTCTGAAAGTCAAAGGTCACACTTGCCTCTGTGCCACGCAGAGCTCCTAAGAACCATACAGGACAAAGCAATGAAGGAACAAATTCAATCTTTATTATATAGCGGAGGCTGCAAAACAGAAAGTTATCTAAAACAAGGGATGTCATTTTGTACAGGTGTTCCTCTGTTCATCTGAAATAGGTTTTACTCAACGAATGGACAGGTGAGTGACAGAAAAGCTATTTGCTGGGGGTGAAATATACAGTGCATTCAGAAAGTATTTCAGACCCCTTAACTTTTCCCACATTTTGTTACATTACAGCCTTATTTTAAAATGGATTTCCTCCAGATATGACGCTTGGCATTCAGGCCAAAGAGTTCAATCTTGGTTTCATCAGACCAGAGAACCTTGATTCTCATGGTCTGAGAGACCTTAAGGTGCATTTGGAAAAGTCGTCATGTGCCTTGTATTGTGAAATGGCTTCCGTCCGGCAACACTACCATAAATGCCTGATTGGTGGACTGCTGCAGAGAAGGTGGTCCTTCTGGAAGGCGCTCCCATCTTTACAGAGGAACTCTAGAGCTCTGTCAGAGTGACCATTGGGTTCTTGGTCACCTCCCTGACCAAGGCCCTTCTCCCCCGATTGCTCAGTTTGGCCAGGCCGCCAGCTCTAGGAAGAGTCTTGGTGGTTCCAAACTTGTGCCTCGGCACAATCCTGTCTTGGAGCTCTAGGACAATTCCTTCGACCTTATGGCTTGGTTTTTGCTCCGACGTCATCTGTTGGACCATATATAGACAGGTGTGTGCCTTTCCAAATCATGTCCAATCAATTGAATTTACCACAGGTGGACTCCCAAGTTGTTGAAACATCTCAAGGATGTTAAATGAAAACAGGATGCACCTGAGCTCAATTTCAAGCCTCATAGCAAAGGGTCTGACTACTTACGTAAATAGGGTATTTGTTATAATTTTATTTTTTTGTGTGCAAAAATGTCTTATTTTTTTCTCTTCACTTTGTCATTATGCGGTATTGTAATGTCATTATGTGGTGTTGTGTGTAGATTGACGAGGAAGAAAATGTATGTAATCCATTTTAGAATAAGGCTGTAACGTAACAAAATGTGGAAAAAGCCAAGGGGTCTGAATCCTATGAGTGCAGCGTACCACAGAATGCTGTAGTTTGTCAGTGTCATGATAAACATTAAATACAAAAAGTGCAAAGAGAAAGAAGAATTCAATTCCTTCCAGCGCCCAACCAACTTTGAAAACAATGATTTAAAATTCACACACAAAAAAAAAGCCATTGAATTTCTGTTAGAAAAATGTTCACAACATAACATGTTTACTGCAACCTTCCAGTTTGAGGCCATGCCGAGTTAAATTTACCAAAACTTTTCTATACTATAATTATGTTCCTACCACAAGGGTTACATTTAAGCCTTAATCTCAGCAGATTAATTCATTCAAAGCAGATCTTTTTCCTGACAAAACCAGCAGGTACTATGAGACTGTCTGCTTCCAAAATGGCACCCTATTACTATATAGTACACTGTAATCTTTACAATGAAGAATCATTTTCAGAGATAAATACAACATCATGCACAGAGAGAGAAGGAACTGGTTCCATGGACTGTGGTGGGTGTCGGTTGTGTGGTCTTCTTTAAAGATGAATGTGACATTTTTTCCCCCATTTTGCATTGTGAAATTATGGCACACATTTTGGTCCATGGATTGATGGATGCTTACTTTGTCACAACTCTATACCGATGGTTGGTTACTCCCTTCTCCCACATCTTCACTAAGAAGAATCTATAGCAATACTTCACAGGCATTGGGATCTTTTACAGGAAGTAGTCAGGAGTGCGGCGGGTCACATGGGGTTCACCTCTGCGAGGGGCGGGGTCGAACTGAAGGCTGGAATAGAAACACAGACAGTCACATATCTGATACGAGGCCTTGGAGCGACGTTACAACTAATAGAGGGTTCGCTTCTTTTCATCAATCAAGATGAGAAAAGGAAGCTTGCTAACTCATTTATCTACTCGTTACAATTTCCAATGTATGGAGTTTAACAATAAAGCTAAAGTAAAGAATTGTCAAGGGGAATTTTATTCTGAAGTGAATACTTATATTTTGAAGTGATTACTTACAAGGAGTACTTGAGTGTGTCATCCAGCTCCATGATGGCAGCCTGGTTTCCACAGCGATAGCAGTAATTGGGTGCACTGAAGATAGTCACCACGTTGCGGTCATGGCACCAGTTATAACCCTGTCAAAACAAACACTCAGTAAACCAGAGGTACATCTAGGAATAAGACAATCTAAAACATGAAATCATGCAAATACAAAAAGACGGTCTGCATTTTGGTATAAAAATATATAATTTCCAGCACTTAAAAACATGCCACTGTACCTCCATGACCAGCTGGTGAGCTCTGGAGACCAGGGTGAGTCCGTTCGCATGGTTGAAGGTCTCCGAGATGTCTTGTCCAAAGGTGTAGCCGGCACCGCGGGGAGAGATGCCCCAGCCGCCCCGGTCATCGGGGTCTGACCACAGCAGGTCACACATCGGACCCTGGAAGAGGGAGACAGTGGCCATGTTAGTAAGGTCAACAATACAGTGAACACCACATGATGTGAATAAGGTGGCCATATTGGTGAGGTCAGGCTGCAACACAGAGTGTCACCACATGATTTTATCAAAGGTGTTTGCTAAGTGCATATTACAACTGTGAGACGAGTAGTGACTGGTTGGCCAGAAGTCCATGGAACAGATTAAACATCTGCTATACAACGTCAGGGCTTACAGACTCCAGTGGTTGAATATCCACACTATGAAGACGCTGAACAACTGGAAACTCTTCACTCTACATGAACTGAACAAAGCAGGGATTTCCTGGCTAGAGGCAAAAGCTGTCACATAGAAGTGAGTGAGGTGGAGAGCAGGGTGGACGCCCTATGCTCCCAAGGGACCAAGAGGTTGAAGTCAAGTAAGTCAATATTATGAAACAACATACTGGGCATGCATTCTAACTAGCATGGTAATATGAAGATTGGACGTCGTTTCTAGGAACGTGGAAGTGAGCTGACCTCATGAGGAACTTCCTGTAAGCGATCCAGCGCTCTGATGTGTTCCAATGTGTCTATTGAGGGGGACAGTCCACCGTGGAGACAGAAGATCTGCAGAGGAACAACAAGTCAATTAGGACATTTCCATCTAAAATGTGTAAGAACGAATCAAATCATTAAGGCTGAAAATACCATCTAACACTGTGTTGGGTTGTAGGTTTAAATTTTTTTTACATCTGTATTGTACAGCACATTGCTGCTGAATTGCATGGTCATGTAATAACAGTAGTGATCAAGGAAGAGACCTCTCCAACCACGGTGCAGGAATTGAGGAGCAAACTGAAGGAGAGGAGATTCAATAACACGGACAATAGAATTAAAAAAAAAAAAAAAAAATTGTTGCTTAAAGTAGAACCAATGCGGTCCGGCGTTCATCCTTCATCATGGTTTTTGATGAAGGTCAAAAGCCGAAAATAGTTGGTTCTATTTGTAGCAATAAAAAAAAAAAAAAGCTTTTTATTGAATTCCATTGTCCCCTTTGATGCTGAATCTCCTCTCCTCCATAACAGAGATCCTAATAGTACAAGAGTTTCATATAGCGCTCTTCAAGGATCCAAGCAAAGACACTTGTGTAATGCACTAATAAATACATAAGTGATACATTAAAATATGTCACTTTTTTTGGGGGGCAACACGACCAAATTCACATAGAAGTGAGTTATAGAGCTGTTTTTCTCATTGAAACCATGCCTAAGAAGTGGTAGATCTGTTCTGTGTGCACCATTTCTACGCTTCCCGTTCTTAAGTTTCGACTGTGCGCCTTTTACTGTCGGTTTTGATTCGCTTCAAACAGCAAAAAAAAAAAAAAAACTATATTTTTGGTTATGGAAAATATATTTCACAGTAGTTTAGATGGTACGATGATTCTCTACACAACGGCCTGCTGGTTTTGTTACATAAACTGAAACTAGGCAAACTGCCATTTCATGGTTGCAAAGAATTCTAACAGAGTGATTTCTGCATAATGCACCTTAAACAACTAATATCTCACCTGGTTATCTACCAGTGCAGTTAGGGGCAGATAATCAAATAAGTCTGTGAAGTACTTCCAGACGTTGGCGTTTCCATATTTCCTTAAACACTCGTCGTAGAAGCCGTACACCTGGGTGATCTGTCTGCTCTCGTGGTTCCCTCGAAGGATTGTGATTCGCTCACGGTACCGAACCTGGAAAAACAAAAACAATTATTAACACATCTCTGGATAGGACAAAAAGCGCATAACAAGACATTACATTCAAAGTGACTGCATCTTCTGTTCTCGCGTCAACCAGACATGGTTAAAGGTTGACGACGACATTTACAGTAGCAGCAATGAATCTTATCCTGTGTTATATCAGTAGGCTGTCCTCCCTGTAGACCTACTGGCCTCCACCACCAGTTTGAGTTTTAGCCTTGTTGCGGTTTTTCCCTGTGCAAAATACACTAAGCAATATCAGAAAGGAATCAGCCGAAGCTATTTTAGAGTACACTCTGAAACAGGAATGGGCAACTGGCGAGCCACAGGCATTTTGTAGGTCCCGTGTATCAATAGGAACTCAGTCAGGGTCTCAACTTACTGTTGAGAATTACAATAATCAAGCTTCAATTAAAAACAAAATGGTGGTCGTGCATCAGCAGTTTCTCTCTTGTTATGTGTCACTAACAGTCACTCAATTAATCCATGCAAGCTAAAAAAAAAAAATTGATTGGTAAGTTAGCTGACTAGGCGATCTAAACTTGTATTAACCATGGCCGAACACCGTCCAGGGGCCATTTCTGTCAACCCTATGGCAAAATTGCATGAAATTACTTAGAAGAATTAATTCTGAGTCATCAGGCAAATCCACTGCAGCCCCTCATGATGAAATCAGATGTTGGGGGGGGGGGGCGCCCACCCCCATTAAAGTTGCCCTTTCCTGCTCTAAAACATTTGTCTATGTTTACCTTGAGAGATACTAGGAGGCTAACTGTCTCTACAGAGTAGTAGCCCCTGTCCACATAGTCTCCCATGAAGAGGTAGTTGGTGTCCGGAGACTTCCCTCCGATTTTAAACAGCTCCACCAAGTCATGGAACTGGCCGTGGACATCTCCGCACACGGTGACCGGACATCTCACCTCCTGCACGTTAGACTCCTTCGTCAGGATCTCTTTGGCCTGAGAAGGAAATGAGACATAAGAGTTTGGGGTTAGGAATTTAAACACAGGATGGGGGAAATCGGGTATACAGAGGGGAAGAGCGGGAGTTCGGGTCTGTGTATGTTATTTCTTGTTTGAGTACTATATTTATAAAATGCATACATATTTTTAAGCTCTAACTATATACGGTAGTTGATACCCAAGGGGCACACTTGGAAATTAAACTGCAACAAGCCAGAACGGAGCGTAAGAACATCAAGGACATCAAGCTGAAATTTACAAACGCATTCATATAAAAATACAACATCACTGCTATTCAGTCAATGCATGTCAGCCAACCCCACAGTGGATGTAATAGCAATAGGCTCCGCCGCCATTTTCAGAATAATGTCGCTAGCTAGTAAGTAACTAACTAGCAGTAACAAACAATAGCCGGTGGGGAAATTAACCGTACTCGGACCAATGAGCAATTTAAGATAGACAGCTAGCATTAGCTAACTGTTAAACAACTAACACAGCAAATATTAGCTAAGCTAGTTTTCCGGGCAAGGGCTTGCAATATCATTCGAATTAAACGGGTTAAAATTACCTTTTCGCAAAGGGCTTTGACTTGATTTTCCGAGAGCTGCTTGCATTCGCCGAGTTGCTCAATCCACCCATCCAATTCCTTAGTGAATGACTTGTCGTCCATGTCTGGTTATATTTCAGCTAGCAAACGACCTAGTTAGGTTACCTATTGAAAACTAATTTAGCTAATGCGTTCTCGTCATTCGCACTCTTTTTGCTTTCGTCGAAAATGAATGCACGAGCTAGCTAGGTCACCGACACTGCTTAAAATTGGTTCAACCTCCCTACTAGCTAGCTACTCGTTAAAAATAAGCGCTGCATGCGCCTCGATATCCTGTTTATCTGAAATAGCTAAAGAAATGCGTGGTACAGCCGCAGTTGCAGAAAACTGGCTCTGTATGAAATTCCGTGGACCCAACCCTGCTTCTTCACCGAGCAACAATCAATGAGAGAGTTCTATTACACTGGCCCGGGATGAACAGGGAAACGCTCCCTCACATCATCAGGCGAAACCGGGGAGGGAGGAGCGCAATACTCAAATCAAACATTACTCTGCGTCTCTCTGTCAGGATGTCAACAAGGCAGCATGGTGCATCGTCCAGTACATACATCTCTTTTCCATAAAATAAATGTTTGAATTTTCAAACTACGATTGGGAAGGCAGATACATCATTTTTTGTATCACTTTTGCATGTGAAAACACAGAATCCAACTCATCCCTCCACAACGTGTTTAATTACGTCACTTTTGTTTTGAGCCGACTTCGCGGGCGGCCAGAGCTGGGCACCTGGCTCACGCTCGGGAGCCAGCCCGGTTCCAAAACAAATGCAATCACTTTTCACCCATTCAAATTTCTCACACCGGGGTAACCCGAGTCAGATAAACGAAATCCCCCGGTCTTGCTGCGTTTACGTCATTGGTCGACGTACCTCACCCGTCCCCTTCATCTGGGCTTTGCTGCCACCGTGTGGTTGCGAATGAGAACTACAATGTGCTCTCGGTATTAAAATAATAAATCTATCACAATAAATACCATGAATATTGTGGATAATAGTGTGAATAGATCTACTACTATTCAAATGCACATGACTACTGTGCATGCAGGTTATCAAGCTGAAATAAATGGTATAAAAAATATATAATAATTCACAGAGAATAAATACAACGGACTGGCAGGATGCAAAAGCAACAATCCAGAATTTTAAGCGGCTTCTAATGTTTATGACACACGCATGCGCATTGAGGTTCACCCTAGTCAGCGGTATGAGAAATGGTCCATGCAATCCTGGTTCCTTGAGACGTCCCAAATCCGAGGTTACTCCATTGAATTTTACATTTTAAATGGTTAAGGTAAGAATTGAGGTTATGGTTAAGGTTAGGGAACTGTAGTAGGGGTTAAGGTTAGGGTTTAGGATAGCGACGTCCCCAAGGTACCCGGGTGGCACTTCCCAGGAAAAAATGGAAGCACTTTTGAGGCAAGGAGGACAGCAGGTAAGACGTTCAATATTTAACGTTTATTTTCTGTTGTAAAATAACATATAGTTAGCTGAACCTCTTCACTTAAACCCTAGGTACATCGTCACTTTGAAATCGGTGCAGCTCGCGTCCACGAAGACTTATGTTTTGACCAGTCATTAGTTTTGACAGACCTGCCTGACACTATAGCAGTAACAAAACTAATTGAATGAATGATCAAGCTTGATACAATGTAACAACCAGTGTTAGGGAAGCTACTCTGAAAATGTACTTTACTAAGCTACCAATTACTCCAAACTGGAATAAGTTAAGTTACACTAAAGTTACCCATAAGAAAAATATAGTTTACTACTATAAAGTTACTTTGAAAAAGTATTTCACTACATCCAAACTACTTCGTGAAAAATTATCATATCTAAAATGTAATTGACTACAAATTGCAAGAATATTATCACTCAAAAGTCAGATGTTAACAGAAAGTGTAATTCAGCCTATTAAACACAAAAACGATGTTTCAAGTGAGAATTAGAAAGGTCTGATGCTGAAAACACCACTACATGGCAAAAAAATAATGAACTACTGAAAACAGTATCAATATTTGAATTTAGTTAAACTACCACCAAGATACTGCAAAATGTAATGAAATTACTAGTTGAACTATTTGTAGTTCACTACTCCCCAACACTGGTAACAACCAACACATCTACAGTTAATGGGTTTCTACGCCTAGTTTCTCAGTAAAATGTAATTTACAGGTTTTATATTTACAGGGCTTGATCATTTGCAGATGAATGATTTGCATGTATTTGACATTTTCTTAATCCTGTGTCTCTTTCCCAGCCTCTGGATGCTGCCAACCTCAAAGACCTGAGAGTTGCTCTGAATGGCATCTTGGCCAAAGGAAAGACGCTCAAGCTGGAGACTAAGGTAGGAACTAGGAACTCCCAGAGGATACTACTGAATAGCTAATACTAAATATACGTAACACCAAGCCACAGTGGATGAAAGAATAATGGAATCACTGTCCACCTACAGAATCAGAAACGTTGACATTTTAGGGGTTACATTTCTTGTTACTCCTGACTAAAATCCTCACCATAAAGTCTGTGAAATATAGTGATTAATATAGTGATTATGAGCTGGTTTGTACATGCTGCTTCAAGTCTTAATGTCTTCTCTGTTCTCTCTCTACCCAGCCTGACTCCCTCCATCCTGGGTGGAATGACAGTCAGCGTCAGGGACAAGTATGTCGACATGTTTACCAAGACAAAGATCCAGAAATGGACCAAGATCATTAGGGAGACCTAATAATTGGCATAGGGTTGTGTCCCAAATGACACCATACTCCCTACAGTATGTAGAGCTATTAAGGGCTACGAGACCAGGCTGAGGGAATAGGGTGCCATTTGGGGGTATTTTTTTTGTTTTAAACATTTTGCTTATTCAACTGGACCGAAGTCCTGTGAACTCAATAGGGAATGAATGACTAGTGGAACAATGCTACGGGGAAATGCCTTACCTATGTGTATTATTGCTTCCCAGCTTTAAGCTTAACAGTACAAAGTATTACAGTAAATTTAGTCTTTCTGTTGTCATGTTTGATTTAATTTATTAGAATCCCTGTTAGTCAACGCCGATGGCGACAGCTAGTCTTACTGGGGTCTGAAACATAACGAAAAATACATTACAGACAAAAGACTTTACAATTTACATACATTTAAAAACATGAACATATAGTGTATCTATCAGTTCCACATACATGTCAGTTCATACACTCAACAAGTAGGTCACGTGTCAGTTCATACACACAACATGTAGGTCACATGTCAGTTCATACACACAACATGTAGGTCACATGTCAGTTCATACACACAACAAGTAGATCACATGTCAGTTCATACACACAACCAGTAGGTCACATGTCAGTTCATACACACAACAAGTAGATCATATGTCAGTTCATACACACAACCAGTAGGTCACATATGTCAGTTCATACACGCAACATGTAGGTCACGTGTCAGTTCATACACACAACAACATTTACATTTACATTTAAGTCATTTAGCAGACGCTCTTATCCAGAGCGACTTACAAATTGGTGCATTCACCTTATGACATCCACCTAGATCACATGTCAGTTCATACACACAACATGTAGCTCATATTAAATATGATGTATTATTAAAAAAACACTGGATTTGTCTGTTTTTGGGAGTTTATTTGTAGCCAGAGCGAAGCTAGTTGATTTGTAGCTTCGTTAAGCTTTTGTGAGACTAGTAGCCTCGTAAAGCCAGAGCGAGGCTAGTTGATTTGTAGCCTCGTAAAGAGTGAGGCTAGTTGATTTGTAGCCTCGTAAAGAGTGAGGCTAGTTGATTTGTGGATGCAGTCAAAGAAATGTGTGTAGAAAATATTGCACAAAAATATTTGTTTACAGTTTCACAGAGGAAAACTGCTGTTTGACAATCAGACAGTGAAGAACTAGCGATGTGACTGAAATGTGAATATGTATGAAACTGTACAGAAAAACTGATGTGAGTTCTGTAAATTAGATTGCTTTCCCACTAACGTCAGGTCAAATGTAGTTATGTTACACGGTTTAGTAGATCAAGCAAGTTTTTAATCCTGTACTTAATGTTTGTCATTGTTATACTACCACCTACTGAAAGTACAGTATTGATAAACCTCTGTTTATAAAGGTTCCGACTAGTTACCACAGCCGCAAAGTCAAAATTACCTATATCGTAAAATGTTATGAAAACACAAATTAGCTTTTTGGTCTTAATATGAGGTTACGGTTAGGCATAAGGTTAGCAGTGTGGTTACTGTTAGGTTTAATTGTTAAGGTTTAAAATCCCATTTTAGGAAGAGACGTAAAAATAGGCGGGGTTTATGACTGGCTGTCACTAGTGACGCCCGTTTCTAAAACTGTTTCAAAACTGTTAACTCATTTCCTGGACGCAATGTCCACGATTTCAAAACAAAGGTTACAAACAAAATACACCATATCCTATATTCTTGATCGAAATTATGACTGGATTACATGCCATTTTTTATTATATTAAATGTCTTTATAGGGCTGCTAGGTTTCCTTAAAGTCTGGCGCGCCTGCGCTTTGAGCCCCTCCTATTTTATAAAAGAAAAAAAACTGAGGAAAATGGCTGCCTTTCTCGTTTAAACCTCTGTCCTAGAAGAATAAATAAATATGAAATACCCGGCGCATAATGTCATCCAGGATCAAGTTAATATCCATGGAATATAAGGCGTAGAATACATGCGTTTTTAGGATGTTATGGCGGTCAAGAATGGAAAATATGTTTCATATTTAACCCTTTGCATTCTATGATCCGCCTACAAATGAGGTTTGTGTTTTTTTAATGTTCTCAAAATGTACTTGCAAATTCAGCCGTTTTCTTCGTGGTATTTCGTTGTAGTAGCGCCCATTGTCCCATTTATACAGCTGTTGTATTATTGGGTTGTAAACGCATAATAGCGAGACACTACGTTGCGTATTGTATTAACACCGCCGATATGGTTTTGCAACAATAGCCTGTTCTAATTAATAATGTTGGACAAGATGTTTGCACATAGAATAGATACTTTATAACATATGCATTACATAGTGATGTGCATCACCAACTTAGGTTCTTATTGTGTGTGTGTGTTTATGTGCATGCTCGTAAGTCTGTGTCACACCTACCAATTCAATGACTCTAAACCTGTTTCCCTTTCATTTGTACCCCTCAACAGAAAATGATGCACCAAGTCACTAGCAGCAGCAATGACTATTGCATGAGTGGCCTTGCAGAGGAATGTCAACACCCAACCAGCCACTTTGACTTATGTAGCTCGCAATCCAACAAATTCTACCCTTCGCCCCCACCCCCTACTCTACAGCTACCCCACCCAAACCTGCACAAGCCCATGCCCTGTCAAATGCAACAAGAGACCCAGAATGAGTTCCACCCTCAGGCAGTGAGGATCCAAGGGCCCGGTGAGGCTCCAACTGGGCCAGAGAGCTCCAAGAAAAAGAAAGGAAGTGTCGTCAAGTCCGGCCGTAGAGGGAGACCCTCGGGGACCACTAAGTCAGCCGGTTACCGGACAAGCACCGGACGTCCGTTGGGGACCACGAAAGCTGCGGGGTTCAAGACCAGTCCCGGCAGGCCCTTGGGTACGACCAAAGCGGCGGGCTACAAGGTTAGCCCTGGCAGGCCTCCTGGTAGCATCAAGACTCTGGCTCGGCTGAAGAAACTGGAGTACGGGAGCTGTGATGGTACCAAGAAACTAGACTTCAGTAACTGCGTCGGCGGAGCAAAGAAACTGGACTATGCCAGTTTCGAAGTGGCACCTTTCCCTTACACCCTGATGCAGAAACGAGGCTCGCGTGAGCCTACTGGCAAAGTGGAAGAAACTAACGAGTAGTTCTGCCTTCGTCTCGTATCTATTGTCTAGAAATCATATTTGAGTGCTTGTCCTAAAGGATGTTGATGACCAGAAGGGACTCATGTAGCCAAAATTTTGGTTGACTTTTGGATATGTCTGGCACTGGTTATTAACGAATGGCTCCTCCTCTCTTAATTGTACTCTGCTGATATTGTCACCATTTAATCTGTCTCTATCCAAAGACTAAAATCGCTCTCTTTATTTCAATAAGTTTGTTATCTTATTTTACCGAAATTGCATGATAAGGCATATAATAAATACAGTCAATATACTTTAGCTAAACAGGAATGAGAGAAATAGCCTACTATTCATCATAATCTGGTCAAATGCTCGCTGTCTGGAGAAGGGTTGATGTGTTGTTTAAATGTTTTAATATCTGACTTTCATTCATCTGTTTATTTTATGCTCTGATATAATGTGCTTTTATCATTAGTAGTTTGCTTGTCCTCCTGATGTTTTCCACATTGAAAATGCATCTGAGTAGAAAACAACACAAAACACACTAGCAAAACATGAATCTTAGTAGGAAACAACACAAAACACACTAGCAAAACATGAATCTTAGTAGGAAACAACACAAAACACACTAGCAAAACATGAATCTTAGTAGGAAACAACACAAAACACACTAGCAAAACATGAATCTGAGTAGAAAACGACACAAAACACACTAGCAAAACATGAATCTTAGTAGGAAACAACACAAAACACACTAGCAAAACATGAATCTGAGTAGAAAACAACACAAAACACACTAGCAAAACATGAATCTTAGTAGAAAACAACACAAAACACACTAGCAAAACATGAATCTTAGTAGGAAACAACACAAAACACTAGCAAAACATGAATCTTAGTAGGTAACAACACAAAACACACTAGCAAAACATGAATCTTAGTAGAAAACAACACAAAACACACTAGCAAAACATGAATCTTAGTAGAAAACAACACAAAACACACTAGCAAAACATGAATCTTAGTAGGAAACACAAAACACACTAGCAAAACATGAATCCTAAGCTTCTCCCAGAGTGCATTTGGCAGTGTTTGTGTCTTTTGTGTTGTATGGTATGACATATTTTTTATTTGTATTTATACATAGCATATTTATACACAGGATTTCATGCAATATAACATTGTTACAACACGTTTTCTGAAATTTTGCTTGAACTTTTGGGCCTCCCGAGTGGCGCAGCGGTCTAAGGCACACCACCGCAGTGCTAGAGGGGTCACTTCAGACCCGAGTTCGATCCCGGGCTGTATCACAACCGGCCGTGATCGGGAGTCCCAAAGGGCGGTGCACAATTGGCCCAGCGTCGTCCAGGTTAGGGGAGGATTTGGCCAGGGTAGGCCGTCATTGTAAATAAGAATTTGTTCTTAACGGACTTGCCTAGTTAAATAAAGGTTAAAAAAAATAAACTGACGAGAACACAGTGCATCTGAAAACTTCTCATAATACTTATTTGACAACAAAGGAATTGTTGTTTCTAACCCTTTGTGAATATTAATGGTTTTGTCTTCTCAATGTACTGTATTATCCGTTATTCTTTGTTCTCACAAGTTAACTATCAAGTCAAAAAAGCAAACCCAGAATGGTGTTGAGTAGGAACTATCATTTTAACCAACGGAGAAAAAATGCTATGTGGTGGATTATGTGAAAACGATAAGATAGTTTTTTGTATGTGGGACCAAAAATTAAAGTGAAATGGTCATTCCAAAATGATATTGTCTTGACTGTCACTGATATTTTAATATTGTAGTGTATAAACAACAGTGTAGATCATTTCCATTTGTAAAGTGCAGACAAACAAATCTATATCTTATCATATCATGGGGTCCAGGTCCCCCTATGAGCCAGTGGACCCCATAACACCCCACAGTGTTATAAAACACTGATTGCATGTCCAACCACTCTAAAATACATATAAGGAATACTGTTTTAATCCTGATATTCGCATCCTATAATAATTTTTCTAAGAAGATTTACGTACATAAACCTGGGTATTGTGTCTTACATAGGCCTAGAATTACATATGGCCTGTGTTGTGAATCTCATAGAACTGAGAAACCAATATTGAATGAGGAAAAAAAGAACAACACATTTAACTATAATTTCAAAATAAAAACAATGTGGGCCACTTCGAGAAAAAAAAATCTAAACTCATTTTCTTATTTTTGTCCTCTGACATTGTATGTTCATTCTCTTCGCCCTACGTTCTGAGTGACGGCCTCATAAGGTTACAAATCTACAGATTGGTCATCAATGAAGAGCAGCCGAGGCAAATATCCTATCAGGTAATATGATTAATTAGAATTGGCTATACAACAATGTCTGTAGCCTATTTGACAACTGTCATTTCGATGTAGCAGTGATGGGTATTGTGCGAAGCGAGTTTATTACAGTAGCAATAGGGCACGACTGCAAGTATGGCGAGCCTTTTGTGTGGCCACTATGCAAGGCGTATTCTTCTCTTTATAGGCTGCTGTCATTGTTATTTTTAATGCGAATTTATTGCAGGATACGCGGGAAAAAAACAGATAAGCATTTAGCCGAATTAACAATATTATATTACATTGCACCTCATTGACATGGCGTCCAGGGGTCCGACTTTAGTTAGGGCTTTGCCCCCACCATTGACATGTGTATTGCTGCCAACATGGCCTATTTTCTCTGCTGTCAGGCAATATGGCGCATAGTCTATTATAAAACTTTGACTAGGCCGCATCCGCTTGCGCTGTTTTCCAGTCGACCACATTCGAACTATTGATCCGTGTTCGTTGTGGTCACAGATTCATCTCTCTCTCCAACCTCTCTGCTATCCAAAATGGAGGAAGCAAGTTACGCCTTTGTTGGGATAAGGAAACCAATGGCGCAATGGTTTATCAGTGTGACATACCTTCCACTCACATAACCCCATAATAAATAGTATTTATCAAGCCAAGGGTTTCGTGTATGTTGACTAAAACACATGAGGGGATATAGTAGCCTACATCCTACATCTGGATTTGTCAGTGTGACTGTAGACCAGTGTTCTCTAGTGACTGAGGACTGATAGGTTGAGAGAGTGCCCCGGCCCGATGTGCTGTGATCCGCGGCTACGCAGACGGGGGGGGTTGGGTGGCTGTGCGGATTGGTTGCTCAGCTCTGCTCGCCAACACAGCCAGTCCGTCTAGCAGGGCTTGTTTTAACATAACTAGAGGGGCATTTCGACAGCCCGCAAAACAACCATGTAGTAAAAATGATATTGTAATTGCTAGGGACTAAGGTGGTGTACGCTACACTGACTTTTGATGCACTAAAATGGAAGGTTACATTTTTTTTGGTCTATTGGTGACTGTTTTGGAAAGGCCGCCGCTGGTGAGATAGGACAGGAGGTGAAGGGGAGAGAATGAGAGCTGTTGGTCTTTCTTGGCCTAGTGCTGCTGCTACTGCTGGGATTGTGCAGATCCGCTTTCACAATTCGAAAAAAACACACGCTTCATGCCCCAATCTGAAAGACCCGCAGTTGGTTTTATTGTGACCGACCTCCAAATGGTAAGATTATTGCTTTTTTTAATACAGACGATGTTTTTAAACGTTTTGAACCGTCCTTTTGTGAGTTAGAATGGATGCTTCCTATGTCGGTTTATAGGCTCTGTGTAGGCTACTTGTGTGAGCCATTCTGTATGATGGCTTTGACTGTATTGACTCCCCTACAGACAGTCAGTTTGGCAGCGCGATCAATGTTGCACAGATCTATCATTTCAGTATTTGCGATCGTTCTATTTTGATAACAAAAACAGAACGAGTAGATATGATTTTATTGTGAACGGGGCAGAGCACACCGGTCGCTCGCTGGGTTTTCCTGATCTTTTTGTCTTCTCTGCTGCCACTACCGACGGCCTTCAGAGGGGAAGCCATGCAAATGTCGTATTATTACGTGTAGGCTATGCGGTAGTCTTTCTTTATGTTATTGTCGCGTGGAATGTGAGTTGTTATTTACACACAGACAGTATGGTGTAAATACATTCTGGTGTTTTTTTAACAATTGTTTTGTAACATTGTAGCTATTTCAAACAGTGCATGAGTCTGAACCATATGAATTGACCACACTGTAGCTTGATAGGAAAAACCTGCTTGTTTGCTAGAAGGTTTACCTCAACCACCCTAACCTGCATTTTCTTTTACAATGACAGGAAGGAGTCATGACAACATGAATTCTTCATACAGACGGGCTGTTCGGGGCGGCTCAGCTTCAGCCACATCTTACAGCTCAGGCCAGCCAGAGCTGAGGCCCCCCAATCGCCTCTCAGTTTCCGCCACTTCGTATAGAAACCAGTGCAACAGCAGCGCCAAGCGTGGCTCAACAGACAAACCTTCGACGGCCATGCAACTGTCAACCTCTGCCCTCAAACAGGCGCCTAGCTACGGGTATAACCAGGCAGAGAGGGAAAGGCCCCACTGCTACAGTCCTCTGCTGAGGCTCCAGGACCTCTCCACTATGGTACACAGATCTGGGTCTGATCTGGGACCCGGGCCCCAGCCCAAGGACCTTCATGCCAGGAACCATTTGCACTCTCACAGCCCAGTGGGAGGCTCTAGTTTTGGGGCTCCCCTGGTCCGACTGCCCCCCTCTACTGGTAACGAGGAGACAGAACCCTACGAGGATTCCATGCGGGATCAGAACGGTTTCTCTCCTGTCAGTTCTGATAGTTTGGAGCGCTGCTCCCCCATCCCCAATGGTTACCTGCATTTCGAGTCCACCTTGTTTGACAGTGGGGACAGGGAGGATGAGGACGAGGAGGATGATTTGGTACCTTTTCAACAACACTCTTCTAAGTCCGCCAGAGACAGAACGGTCACAGACTCTAACACCACTTCTGGTTCAGGGGTAGGCCATAACAGCACATACAAACCCTCTGTTCTCAACCTGATGTCCAAGAGTCTATCTGAACTGGACCCTACTCTGAGCCCCAGTGCTCTGCCTGACATGTCCATGGGAGATGGCTGGAGTATGGACCAGGACTCTGACAGTGACAGTGACAGTGAGATGACAGGAGACACACATGACAATGGTCTCATCTCACCTGTTGGAACCAACTCTAATGTGAGTTCCCTCTCTTACTGATGATGATGATGATGATGGTAATAATAATAATTCTCAGAGTAGATGGATCCTGGGTAGCTCTAAAAGATATCTGATCTAATCTGACGTTCACGTTATCTCCAGTTCTGTCAATACTGTGTAATCTCCTGGAACAGTATTTGTCAAGAAGATATTTTTTTATTTGGCGTACACTATATGCTGATCAACCATATAGGCTAGTTTTATATTAAACAAAATCATATTGATTTGATAACAGTATTTGTTTCACATTTGAATTTGAGATGCTAAAAAGAAATGTTGAACAACATATAATAAGATAGAAGAAATCCCTTTCACCATCAGAGTTTTGAACTGTCAAAGGGATGATCCTATATTTTTATGTATTTATTTATCTGTTATTTTATCAGGTAAGTTGACTGAGAACACGTTCTCATTTACAGCAACGACCTGGGGAATAGTTACAGGGGAGAGGAGCGGGATGAATGAGCCAATTGTAAATGTGTAATAAGTCCTTTGTTTATTTTTTTGTTCAGCCCAACAGCCCAAAGAAGAAGCCCCTCCCAGCAGTGCAGTACTTGGAGGGAGATCTGGTCTGGGCCAAGTTCAACCGCCGCCCCTGGTGGCCCTGTAGAGTTACCATAAATCCACTGGAGGGGATACACACACGCATGAAAGGTGGGAAGTTGTGTTATTGGTGTTGGATCTAAACGTATCACAGGATGGGTTTATTATTATGTCAGGGCATGAAGCATTGATTAAAAGTGGGAAGGAAGGGAAGCTGTCCTCTGGGTTCTATGGGGGAAGGAAGGGAAGCTCTCCTCTGGGTTCTGTGGGGGAAGGAAGTGAAGCTCTCCTCTTAGTTCTGTGGGGGAAGGAAGTGAAGCTCTCCTCTTGGTTCTGTGGGGGAAGGAAGTGAAGCTCTCCTCTTGGTTCTGTGGGGGAAGGAAGTGAAGCTCTCCTCTTGGTTCTGTGGAGGAAGGAAGTGAAGCTCTCCTCTTGGTTCTGTGGGGGAAGGAAGTGAAGCTCTCCTCTTGGTTCTGTGGGGGATATAACAGCTAGAGAGAAGAAATAACCACCTGGATCTAAAATGTGTTGTCCACAATCACTCCAAAGTTGACATAGTTTGTGGTATATAAGGGCATATAGTATGGGGGCATCCTCCGACAGTTATCTATAAACTACTTCAACTCAATGTATCAGCTCAGTTTGTCTTTGTGTAATGACAAACATTTAAACGCTTTTGAGTTTCTCCTTTAACATTTTGTATCCATGTTAAAACAAGTTGTCCGTTGTGTTTTCTGTTGTTCCAGTCCCCAGTCGTCGTCCTTGTCGTATGTATTACGTGGAGACTGTGGCGGAGATGGCAGACCATGCCTGGGTACCTGGGAAAGTTACCTACCCCTTCACAGGAGGAGAGCAGTTCACAGACCTGCCTGTGCTGAGACGGAGAGGGAAACAGAGGGAAAAGGACTACAAATACACAGTAACTGACCACAGACTGTCAACTCCTGTTGCTTTTCATTTAGATCGCATTGTGTGTTGCTGTTAGTAGAGATATGTTTAAAGTCACAAATCGCTTTTGTCGTTATAAAGGTGCAGAATAGTTTCATTGCGTGTCTCACAAAACATATCTGGAAGATTATACTCATACTATCTATTCCACAATGACAACAACTCCATATAGTTTAGAAATAAGGACATCTTTGACAGTTGGCCACTTTTGTCCTGATGTTTGTCTTCTCTCCCCTGTAGATACCCAAGCGTTTGTTGGAGTCGTGGAAAGTCAGTGTGCTGGAAGCTGAGTTTCTCCTACCTGACCTGCTGAAGAATACTGCTGTCTCGTCTTCCATGGCTTTTAACGGTGAAGAGCGGGTGTCCTCCCCACTGCCTGATGAAAAAACATCCGAGGCCCCCTCTTGTTCCTCCTTTAACCTCACTGCACCCCCCTCCCTCAGCCCTACCCCCAACAGAAACAAACATCCCCCTGCTGCCAACCTGACCGTAGCGAACGACAGTAGCAGCAAAAAGAAACCCTGCCAGAAGAAGAAGAAGAAGAGGAAGGGTCTGGCGGAGATCTTTGGTCATATAGCTGGAAGCCCCACAGAGTCACTAAGCATCCTAGACCTGGCCAACCAAATGCCTGCTGCCGCAGCTGATCCACGGAAAAAAGAAGATCCCAAGGACTCTCCATACGCAGACCTGGATTCTGTACCAACCATTGTGCGTCCCAAACGGTCTGAGAAACCTGCTAAAGAAGACACAGAGAAACCATCTGAACCCTCAAAAGAGGAGGCAGAGAAAGGGGGCAAGACTTCTCCTGAAAAGGCCAAAGACAGGCGTGTGGGCATGGTGGTTCCTAGGCATGAAGTTCCTAAATCCTCATCCCCAAGCATTTTAGCAAAAAAATCTCTTTTAAATTACAGAACTACAAAAAACACAAATGTTTTACAGTCAAAACAGAAGTTGGGCAGCTCTTCTGAACTGACGAATAAAAATGATCATGATAAGCACTCTCTGCATCTCCCTGCCAGCAGACGTCTGATGACCAGGGCCCTGAAAGCAGAGAAGGAGACAGAACTCAAAGAGGCTCTACTGGCCTCAAGCCAAAACTTGAGAGACGATAGGCTTAATGTGCATTCTTCTGATGATGATGATGTGAGCGATAACGTTCAGATCAGAGCAGAGTCGTCTACTAGCAGGGATTCTTCACCAGACAAAGCCAGATCCTCTGCTAGTCACAGCTCTCCTAAAAAACAGTCCAAGTCTGATTGGAAGCGCCTCCACAACGGCTCGTGGAAAAACTCAGAAGATGTGACTCCAGGGTTCAGTAAGCCTGTCATACCCCCTATTAAGGTCAAGGAAGAGAACATTGTCTCAGACATATCCTCCTGTTCTTCCCCCACCTCCTCTCTCTCTCCCATGGACGCTTTCCAAGATATCAAGGAGCTGTCATTCAAATCCTTAGTGAAGGAGGAGAGCGACTCCGGGGACTCTAACACTAATTTTAAACCTGAACCTAATTACAAGTTCAGTACTTTCCTGATGCTCCTGAAGGACATGCATGATACCAGGGAGAAAGAGGGCAAGCCCCTGACCATGCCTCCCTCGCCAGACCTCATCAAGGAAGAACCCATGGTCATACCCACCGCCCAACCACCAGACGACCCCCTTAACGCTCCTGCTGGCGGGGACTGGATGCCGGCGGGGACCAAAATCCAAAACGGCCAGCATGCGAGCTCGCCAACAACCAAGAGAACACCGGCCAAACCCAAGTCTAAAAATAAACCCATCAATAAAAACGAAACGTACAAACTTGAAGGGAAAACAGTGCTGGCTCAGATGGTGGCGAACGCAGTGGAGAAGCAGCAGCGGAGGAAGCCGAGGCCTCCAGCCAAACTCCGGGCCACCATCGCTGGTCTCTCTCCCGAGATGGCCGACCTAGCCTGGGGGAGGGAGTTTGTATCTGGGCACGCTGACCTGGCTGAGCCTGGCCTCGGCCCTCCTCTTCCTCCTGTCCCCTCCGCTGTTGACTCCTCATCCTACCTCGACAAGAGCCCGGGTACCAAAGTGGCCCCTAAGAAGCGCTGGCAGACGTTTGCGCAGCAGGGGCCGGTGAAGCCAGGGAAGGATGCAGATGCATTGGGTGGGGTGGCCTCACCGCAGGGGCCTGTGGAGGTGAATGGGATCTACAGAGACGGCCAGGGAGGGGCACCAGACCCCATCACGTCCCATGATCTGAACCTGGGGATGGAGAAGCAAGATGACACATCAGGTAAGACATGGCTTTCAGTACCAGCTGTGTTTTATGTCAACAGTTAGCTTTTTATCTTTAGAGATTGATTTGGTTGATTGATTATTTGTTCCCACAGCACATTCTGAAAACAAACGGCTGAGGAAACCCAGCAAAAGACTGCTGGAATCCACAGAGGAGGAACAATTCTTCTCCCCGAAGAAAAAACTGAAGAAACCTCTGGAATCTTCCAAAACTCCTCTGAGCCCTTCCACAGTTCCAGGCCCAGCCCTGCTAACATACACCTCTACCCCCAGCCCCACCTCCACCCCCACCCCTGGCCCTACCTCTGGGGAGCCAGCCAGCCCCACCCCTGGCCCTACCTCTGGGGAGCCAGCCAGCCCCTCCCCTGGCCCTACCTCTGGGGAGCCAGCCAGCCCCACCCCTGGCCCTACCTCTGGGGAGCCAGCTATCACCACCTCTGGCCCTACCTTTGGGGAGCCAGCCATCACCACCCTTGGCTCTACCTCTGGAGAGCCAACCATCACCACCCCTGACCCTAACTCTGGAGAGCTAGCCTGCACCAATGCCCTAGCAGGGCTGAAACAGAGTCTGTCTCAAGATGTCCTCCACCGTGTTATAAAATCATTATCCAAACAACCCTCAGCAGTGACCTCTTTCTCTACTGAATCATCATCATCAGATGGTACAAACCCTCCTCTGCCCTCTGGTAAGCAACATCTCCAAAAACGTCTCTCATACGGCAATGCTGTCTTATGTAATACAAGAGGCATATATATTCTATTGGGAGAGTAGTTCCATAGGGAGAGTAGTTCCATTGGGAGAGTAGTTCCATTGGGAGAGTAGTTCCATTGGGAGAGTAGTTCCATTGGGAGAGTAGTTCCATTGGCAAGTAGTTCCATTGGCAAGTAGTTCCATTGGGAGAGTAGTTTCATTGGCAAAGTAGTTCCATTGGTAAAGTAGTTATGATAATGAAAACAATCCTCATATTTTCATATACAGTAGATTTGTGGTATTTAAATGTCTGTTCAATCCCCAGCCCCAGTATCCCTGGAGAGGAAGAGGCCAAGGAAGCCATCTCACAAGGTCCTGGAATGCACCATAGAAGAAGTGTCACTCAGTCCTCCAAAGAAGAAGGAGTTGAAGAAGCAGAGTGGACAGACAGAGGAGAAGACAGAAGTCAGGGACACTCAGGTAAGGCTGAATGAACTAATCAACAGCCATATTAACACAACTATACTTCTACAGTACCCCTCTGAAACAGATCTAATTGTCTCATTTCTATGACAGGTTAAGTCTGTGAAGAAAGAAGTGCCTGTATCCAGCGTGACAACTCCAGAGAGCATGGTTTCTCTGCAGGCATCCTCCCCTGCCCGGCCCTCTAGCCCTACTGTGCTCCTCACCCCCAAGGAAGAGACCGAGAAGATCAGTCCTGGGGTGGGAGGAGAGAGCCACACCAACGGAGAGATATCACCCAAACCTGAGGTATAATTGTACCAGTACTGTAAAACAGGATGCGAAGCCCCCACACCTTAACCAATATGCTGTGTAATAACTAATGTAAGAATGTGTATTAAAACCTCTCCTCTCCTCCAGGTGTTCTCTCCTGGTCTGAATGACAGTTTCTCCCTACCTGGCGAAGGGTCCCTGGTCTCCAGCACTAAGAGGAACACAGGAGAGAAAGGAGGAGCTGCGTCCATGAAGGAGAATGTCTGTCAGGTAGGTCAACCAACAACATGCCACAACCTTTCTATTTTGTAGAGGCAGGAACAGTCAAAATAGCTCTAAACTTGATTTCCAGGCTTTCTCACATTAGTTTAGAAATAGACGTTCCCAATAGCCGAGTGATGAATGAGATTTGAGAGTATCGTAACACAAAATATCTGTGTGTGTGTCTTGCAGGTGTGTGAGAGGACAGGTGAGCTGCTGCTGTGTGAGGGCCAGTGCTGTGGGGCGTTCCACCTGCAGTGTATCGGCCTATCAGAAGCCCCCAGAGGGAAGTTTATCTGTAGTGAATGCACTATAGGTGAGTCTCTACCTATACACCTGTCTGTACACTTACATTTGAGTCATTTAGCAGATGCTCTTATCCAAGCAATTAGGGTTGAATGCCTTGCTCAAGGGCACAGATGTTTCACCTTTCGGTTGCTAGGCTACCTGGCACCATACAGGAGCCATATACACCTGGTGCAGCCTCACCTATACACACATTCACCTTGACTTAACACTGTGTTACTGAGTTCTTACACCTGTACAGTGATACTGCCATGCTCACAGACCATATCTCTGCATCTGACAGAGGTATTCTGTATCTATACCCACAATGTATGTAAGCTGCTTTGGTGTATCACAAAGCTAAGATGGTATCTTTTCCATTGCAGGGATCCACACATGCTTTGTGTGTAAGAAGTCTGGCGACGGTGTGAAAAGGTGCATGGTGCCTGTATGTGGGAAGTTCTACCACAACGAGTGTATCCTGAAACACACACCCACCCAGCCCCAGAATAAAGGGGTTCGCTGCTCCCTCCACGTCTGTCTGTCCTGCCACATCACCAACCCCCTCAACCCCTGCACTTCCAAAAGTAGGTTCCAGTTCCACTCTGCTTTGATAGAACCAGGGGTAAAGTAAAATGAATTTCTTCCTGGTACGAGACCGTCTATATGTGCATGCATGCACCAACATTTGTGCACTATTAACTCAATAGGATCTCTGTGGGTCTAGTCGTAAAGATTTGTCATTTAACTTTTATAATGTATGACCTTTTATTGTGGCATAAACACAACCAGTCATGATGTTTTCATCTGATTGTCAAGAGGCGAAAGAAACGCACACCTATTTAGACGAGGTCCTGACTAGTGGAGTGGAATACTTAACAGATAAAGGAGAGCCGCACACTCTAGGAGCTCAGATGCAAAAATATGTTATGTCCAACGTTTCGACAAGACAAGCTGTCTTCATCAGGGTTCATCTGATTGTCAAACAATCACTTCAAAGGTCTCCTTTATGAGGCTGCCCGTTCGTCCTCTCTGAACGTTCAGTATTTCCAGCCTCCAAATAGTGGTGAATGTTACACCATAAAGGGTAATGACATTTTGGCGATTGTCATTAGGACAGATTTTATGCGTCCGCTGCTGTCCGCTCGTGACGCGGTATCAGCAACTTATTTCTGCCTTGACAAAATGTTAGCGTTCTCGTTGAACCACGTTGCATTTTTGGAGTGTAGGCTAAACCACCTGTTTTCAAGTCCATTCGGTAATTGTTCATGCCTCTGACATATAATAATGATAAAATAGTGGTATGAAGGCCTACATTTTTCTGGACATTTTGTTGGAATTATTATGATAGGCTCATGTACCGTACCGTGTTACTTTCACCCCTGGACAGAGTAGAAATAGATCTTCACTGTAGGTTCTGTTTACAATTGGAAGTGACTGTAACGGCAGCCTTCCCTCTCTTCACGAGAAGAGGGGGTGTAACAGAGATCAGACCAACACGCAGCGTAGCCAGTGCTCAACATTTAATTTAACGAACTGTGAACACTACAACAATACAAAACAACAAAATGTGGCAAACCGAAACAGTCCTAGCTGGTGCAGACAAAACACAGAGACAGGAAACAACCCCCACAAAATCCCAACACAAAACAAGCCACCTATATATGATTCTCAATCAGGGACAACGATTGACAGCTGCCTCTGATTGAGAACCATATTAGGCTGAACACAGAAACAGACAAACTAGACACACAACATAGAATGCCCACCCAGCTCACGTCCTGGCCAACACTAAAACAAGCAAAACACATAAGCACTATGGTCAGGACGTGACAGTACCCCCCTCCTGAGGTGCGGACTCCGAACGCACCCCTAAAACTCAAGGGGATGGTCTGGGCGGGCATTTGTCCGCGGTGGCGGCTCCGGCGCAGGACGAGGACACCACTCCACCACTGCAGCACTATGGTCAGGACGTGACAGTGACACGGTTAGAGTCGATTTGAATGGGATTATTATGGGATGGAAAACCGATTGCTACAGTAGAATTGAAACGTATCAAGTAGGGTGAAAACTTGTAATGTGATTGGAGGACTAAGATTAGCTACAAACCTTACTGCAGATCAGTTTGCCTGGGATGGGATCCTAGATTCTAACATGGCTGTAGAGATGCTTGGTGTGTGTTGTTTTTGACCTGTGTTCTTCTTCTAGGTCGTCTGACCCGCTGCGTGCGTTGCCCTGTGGCGTACCACGCTAATGACTACTGTATGGCGGCGGGCAGCGTAGTCCTGGCCAACAACAGCTTCCTGTGTCCCAACCACTTCATCCCCCGCAAGAACTGCAAGAACCATGAACACATCAACGTCAGCTGGTGCTTTGTCTGCTCAGAAGGTTGGTGACTGGTTGGGTTGCTGTTAATGTTTAAGTTTAGTTTATTAATTCGACCATTTAAAAAAAAGAAAAGAAAAGTGTAACGGATGTGAAATGGCTAGCTAGTTAGCGGTGGTGTTCGCTAATAGCCTTTCAATCGGTGTAAAGGCAGTCATTGTTGTTCTCCTCCTCAAACGAGGAGGAGCATGGATCGGACCAAGATGCGGATTGGTGATTAATCATACTTTTAATGAAAAACAGCAAACACGACACTACAAAACTACAAAACAACAAACTAACAAACCTTCAACCGTCCTGTGTGGCCCAAACACTGACACAGGAACAAACACCCACAAAACACCAGTGAAACCCTGGCTGCCTTTGTATGACTCTCAATTAGAGACAAACAATACACACCTGTCTCTAATTGAGAATCATACCAGGCCGAACACAAAACCCCACATAGAAATACAAACATAGACAAACCCACCCAACTCACGCCCTGACCAACTAAAATGAATACAAAACAAAGGAAAACAGGTCAGGAACGTGACAGAACCCCCCCCTTAAGGTGCGAACTCCGGGCGCACCAGCACAAAGTCTAGGGGAGGGTCTGGGTGGGCGTCTGTCCACGGTGGCGGCTCTGGCGCTGGTCGTGGTCCCCACCCCACCATAATCAATCCCTGCTTCTTTATCCCCCTCCCAATGACCACCCTCCCACTAACACCACCTAAATGAGCGACCAGCACCGGGAGAAGGGGCAGCACCGGGACAAGGGGCAGCACCGGGACAAGGGGCAGCACCGGGACAAGGGGCAGCACCGGGACAAGGGGCAGCACCGGGACAAGGGGCAGCACCGGGACAAGGGGCAGCACCGGGACAAGGGGCAACACCGGGATAAGGGGCGGCAGGTCCTGGCTGAGGGACTCCGGCAGGTCCTGGCTGAGGGACTCCGGCAGGTCCGGGCTGAGTGGCAGCTCCGGACTGTAGGGCAGCTCCGGACTGTAGGGCAGCTCCGGACTGTAGGGCAGCTCCGGACTGTAGGGCAGCTCCTGACTGTAGGGCAGCTCCTGACTGGCGGGCGTCTCTGGCAGCTCCTGACTGGCGGGCGTCTCTGGCAGCTCCTGACTGGCGGGCGTCTCTGGCAGCTCCTGACTGGCGGGCGTCTCTGGCAGCTCCTGACTGGCGGGCGTCTCTGGCAGCTCCTGACTGGCGGGCGTCTCTGGCAGCTCCTGACTGGCGGGCGTCTCTGGCAGCTCCTGACTGGCGGGCGTCTCTGGCAGCTCCTGACTGGCGGGCGTCTCTGGCGGCTCCTGACTGACGGACGGCTCTAGCGGCTCCTGACTGACGGGCGGCTCTACTGGCTCGGGACAGACGGGCGGCTCTAATGGCTCGTGGCAGACGGCTGACTCAGATGGCGCTGGGCAGACAGATGGCTCAGACGGCGCTGGGCAGACAGATGGCTCAGACGGCGCTGGGCAGACAGATGGCTCAGACGGCGCTGGGCAGACAGATGGCTCAGACGGCGCTGGGCAGACAGATGGCTCAGACGGCGCTGGGCAGACAGATGGCTCAGACGGCGCTGGGCAGACAGATGGCTCAGACGGCGCTGGGCAGACAGATGGCTCAGACGGCGCTGGGCAGACAGATGGCTCAGACGGAGCTGGGCAGACAGATGGCTCAGACGGAGCTGGGCAGACAGATGGCTCAGACGGAGCTGGGCAGACAGATGGCTCAGACGGAGCTGGGCAGACGGGCCGTTCAGGCACCGCTGGGCAGACGGCAGACTCTGGCCGGCTGAGACGCACTATAGGCCTGGTGCGTGGTACCGGAACTGGAGGTACCGGGCTGAGGGCACGCACCTCAGGGCGAGTGCGGGGAACAGGGCACACTGGACTCTCGTGGCGCACTCTAGGCCTGGTGCGTGGTACCGGAACTGGAGGTACCGGGCTGAGGGCACGCACCTCAGGGCGAGTGCGGGGAGAAGGAACAGTGCGTCCAGGGCTCTGGAGACGCACAGGAGGCTTGGTGCGTGGTGCCGGAACTGGAGGCACCGGGCTGGAGACACGCACCATAGGGAGAGTACATGGAAGAGGAACAGGGCTCTGGAGATGCACTGGAAGCCTGGTGCGTGGTGTAGGCACTGGTGGTACTGAGCTGGGGTGGGAAGGTGGCGCCGGATATACCGGACCGCGAAGGAGGACACGTGCTCTTGAGCACCGAGCCTCCCCAACCTTACCAGGTTGAATGGACCCCGTAGCCCTGCCAGTGCGGCGAGGTGGAATAGCCCGCACTGGGCTATGCAGGCGAACCGGGGACACCACCTGTAAGGCTGGTGCCATGTACACCGGCCCGAGGAGACGTACTGGAGACCAGATACGTTGGGCCGGCTTCATGGCACTCGGCTCGATGCCCAACCTAGCCCTCCCAGTGCGGCAAGGTGGAATAGCCCGCACTGGGCTAAGCACGCGTACTGGGGACACCGTGCGCTTTACCGCATAACACGGTGTCTGACCAGTACGACGCCCTCTTACTCCACGGCAAGCCCGGGGAGTTGGCTCAGGTATCCAACCCGGCTTCGCCACACTCCCCTTTAGCCCCCCCCCAAGAAATTTTTGGGTGAGCCTCTCGGGCTTCCGGCCTCTCCTATGTGCTGCCTCCTCATACCAGCGCTCCTGGGCTGTGGCTGCCTCCTTCTCCTCCCGAGAGCGGCGATTCTCTCCCACCTTAGCCCAGGGTCCTTCTCCATTGAAAATTTGCTCCCAACTCCATTCCTCTTCTCTCCATTGCCTTAGTTCTCTTTCTCTCTCCTCAATCCGCTTGGTCCTGTTGTGGTGGGTGTTTCTGTAAAGGCAGTCATTGTTGTTCTCCTCCTCAAACGAGGAGGAGCATGGATCGGACCAAGATGCGGATTGGTGATTAATCATACTTTTAATGAAAAACAGCAAACACGACACTACAAAACTACAAAACAACAAACTAACAAACTAACAAACCTTCAACCGTCCTGTGTGGCCCAAACACTGACACAGGAACAAACACCCACAAAACACCAGTGAAACCCTGGCTGCCTTTGTATGACTCTCAATTAGAGACAAACAATACACACCTGTCTCTAATTGAGAATCATACCAGGCCGAACACAAAACCCCACATAGAAATACAAACATAGACAAACCCACCCAACTCACGCCCTGACCAACTAAAATGAATACAAAACAAAGGAAAACAGGTCAGGAACGTGACAATCGGTGACGTCACTTGCTCTGAGACGTTGAAGTAGTGGTTCCCCTTGCTCTACAAGGGCCGCAGCTTTTGTGGAGCGATGGGTAACGATGCTTCGTGGGTGACTGTTGTTGATGTGTGCAGAGGGTCCCTGGTTCGCGCCCGGGTCGGGGCGAGGGGACGGTCTATAAAGTTAAACTGTTACACAAGCACAGATAAAACTTGAAAAAGCCATACATGCACATGAATAAAATCATTGAGGATAACACACAATAAAGTCTGGGACTTCTTTCCATTGTGGTCCTTTTGAGACAAGATGGCTAGACAAGATCGAACACAGTACGGCAGTGAAATAATAAAACAAAAACAGAGAAGAAGAACATCTCTCATCATTCCAGTTACATCATAGGGGTTATTCATATGGGCACAGAGGACATTAAACATATTTTTACTTTATTTTTTAAAGCTGTCCAGAGAGGATATTGTTTTTATGGGCAGAGGCAACTCATTCCATTCTGAGGCTCCAGTATACAAGAAAGTACCTTTCCCAGCATTACTCCTGAACCTGTATAAGCACACATCAGCAACACCTGATCTGGTGCTGTGATTGTGTGCATCCCTAACACGAGGAAAGTAATCACTTAGATATCTGGGCGCAGGACCATAAATACTCCTGTAAACCAAACCTAGGCTAATCTGGGACACCCTAGCCTCAACAGGCAGCCAGTTTAGTTCCTGAAAGCAGCTCCTGCCTATGTGAGTATGTGGACTCACCTTCAATACTACCCTGATCAGCTTATTCTGGGCTATCTGGAGTAGAGGTCGACCGATTAATCGGAATGTCCGATTAATTAGGGCCAATTTCAAGTTTTCATAACAATCGGAAATCGGTATTTTTGGACACTGATTTGGCCGATTTTTTTATTATAATTTTTTTTTACACCTTTATTTCATCTTTATTTAACTAGGCAAGTCAGTTAAGAACACATTCTTATTTTCAATGACGGCCTAACGAGGCAGAACGACAGATTTTTAACCTTGTCAGCTCGGGGGATTCAATCTTGCAACCTTACAGTTAACTAGTCCAACGCTCTAACCACCTGATTACATTGCACTCCACGAGGAGCCTGCCTGTTACGCGAATGCAGTAGAAGGCAAGGTAAGTTGCTAGCTAGCATTAAACTTATCTTATAAAAAACAATCAATCTTAACATAATCACTAGTTAACTACACATAGTTGATGATATTACTAGTTTATCTAGCGTGTCCTGCGTTGCATATAATCGATGCGGTGTGTATCGTTGCTCCAACGTGTACCTAACCATAAACATCAATGCCTTTCTAAAAATCAATACACAGAAGTATATATATTTTAAACCTGCATATTTAGCTAAAAGAAATCCAGGTTAGCAGGCAATATTAACCAGGTGAAATTGTGTCACTTCTCTTATGTTCATTGCACGCAGTCAGTGTATATGCAACAGTTTGGGCCGCCTAATTTGCCAGAATTTTACGTAATGATGACATAACATTGAAGGTTGTGCAACGTAACAGGAATATTTAGACTTATGGATGCCACTTATGGATGCCAGATAAAATACGGAACGGTTCCGTATTTCACTGAAAGAATAAACGTCTTTTTTTCGAGATGATAGTTTCCTGATTCGACCACATTAGTGACCTAAGGCTCGTATTTCTGTGTGTTATTATGTTATAACTAAGTCTATGATTTGATAGAGCAGTCTGACTGAACAGTGGTAGGCAGCAGCAGGCTCGTAAGCATTCATTCAAACAGCACTTTCCTGCTGTGCTTCAAGCCTATCAACTCCCGAGGTTAGTCTGGTGTAACCGATGTGAAATGGCTAGCTAGTTAGCGGGGTGCGTGTTAATAGCGTTTCAAACGTCACTCGCTCTGAGACTTGGAGTAGTTGTTCCCCTTGCTCTGCATGGGTAACGCTGCTTCGAGGGGGGCTGTTGTCGATGTGTTCCTGGTTCGAGCCCAGGTAGGAGCGAGGAGCGGGATGGAAGCTATACTGTTACACTGGCAATACTAAAGTGCCTATAAGAACATCCAATAGTCAAAGGTTAATGAAACACAAATGGTATAGAGAGAAATAGTCCTATAATTCCTATAATAACTACAACCTAAAACTTCTTACCTGGGAATATTGAAGACTCATGTTAAAAGGAACCACAAGCTTTCATATGTTCTCATGTTCTGAGCAAGGAACTTAAACCTTAGCGTTCTTACATGGCACATATTGCACTTTTACTTTCTTCTCCAACACTTTGTTTTTGCATTATTTAAACCAAATTGAACATGTTTCATTATTTATTTGAGGCTAAATAGATTTTATTGATGTATTATATTAAGTTAAAATAAGTGTTCATTCAGTATTGTTGTAATTGTCATTATTACAAATAGACAAAAAAAATCGTCCGATTAATTGGTATCGGCTTTTTTGGTCCCCCAATAATCGGTATCGGCGTTGAAAAATCATAATCGGTCGACCTCTAATCTGGAGCTTCCCCTTCATAAGTTTAGATAAGCCCCCAAACCAGGAAGTACTAGCGCAGTCAAAATGGCATTGAATGAGGGCAGTAGCTAGCACTTTCATGGAGTCCTTATCAAGCAGCTTGGACTTTCTAGCCAAAAACGTAATCCTGGCATTAACCTTCCCTAGCACTTTATTGACCCTAACTCCACTCTGATTTCAGACAACCTACACAATTTAGGTCTGGATCCAAAAATAATTGCTTCAGTTTTCCCTAAGTGCAGAGATAGCTTATTATCTCCAAGCCATTTGCTAATGTTAGTAAGCTCTGTGCTAAGTATGCTCTCCAACATAGTTTTACTTTTGTGAGACACCAGAAGTGTAAAGTCATCCGCATAAAGAAAAAGACGGCAAGAACAAGCATCTTTCATATCGTTAATATACAATAAAAACAGCAGAGGCCCAAGCACGCTCCCCTGCGGAACGCCACAACTCATTGGTTTTGCCTGAGACAGTGAACCATTAACCTCTACTACACGCTCCCTTCCTGATAAATAGGACTTGATTGGTTAGTTGATTGAGTGTTGTCAGTGTTGCAGAGAGTCCATTATGCAAGGAGGAAGGAACCCGTATACAAATGTGGAGGTATTGTTATTAGAGGTAGAGTAATAATACGAGTAGGAGTGTGATGGAAATCATATGTGGAGGACCTACGCTCCTCACAGAGTAAACAGATTGAAGTGAAACATAAAGTGAAAAGAAGCATTCAGCCTCCCGTCCTGAGGTCATTGGGTCAGATCTGGTTGACTTGGTGTTTGAGCTGCACCTTCTCCTTTCTCCCTGCAGGGGGCAGTCTGTTGTGCTGCGAGTCTTGTCCTGCTGCCTTCCACCAAGAGTGTCTGAACATCGAGATGCCCGAAGGTAGCTGGTTCTGCAACGACTGCAAGGCCGGGAAGAAACCACACTTCAAGGACATCCTCTGGGTTAAAGTGGGAAGATACAAGTAAGAAACACCGTTCTGTAGAAATAGTATCGATGTGTTTGGTCAGAACCAACTGAGTGACACTTTAATCCCATGTCAACATATAAATATATATATATATATATATATATAAAAAGTAGCTCAAGAGCAGAACCTTGAAAGCCAGTTGTGTTGTTATTGATCAGAATCCCTGTCTGTGTGTATAATCTGCGTCTACAATGAGTATACCAAACATACGGAACATCTTCCTAACGTTGAGTTGCCGACACACCGGCAGTCATGTGTCATGACCGCAGTAAAATTCTACGTGACCATTGAGTCACGGTAATCTCCTCTTATGCGCTCTGGACATGCGTTGGTAGTACTCAAATGGCTAATTATCATCAGGTCCTAATGGCCTGGTACTCAGGGCTCTATTGTCTCTCCATCAGGTTGCTAATGGCCTGGTACTCAGGGCTCTATTGTCTCTCCATCAGGTTGCTAATGGCCTGGTACTCAGGGCTCTATTGTCCCTCCATCAGGTCCTAATGGCCTGGTACTCAGGGCTCTATTGTCTCTCCATCAGGTTGCTAATGGCCTGGTCCTCAGGGCTCTATTGTCCCTCCATCAGGCCCTAATGGCCTGGTACTCAGGGCTCTATTGTCTCTCCATCAGGCCCTAATGGCCTGGTACTCAGGGCTCTATTGTCCCTCCATCAGGTTGCTAATGGCCTGGTACTCAGGGCTCTATTGTCCCTCCATCAGGCCCTAATGGCCTGGTACTCAGGGCTCTATTGTCCCTCCATCAGGTTGCTAATGGCCTGGTACTCAGGGCTCTATTGTCCCTCCATCAGGTTGCTAATGGCCTGGTACTCAGGGCTCTATTGTCCCTCCATCAGGCCCTAATGGCCTGGTACTCAGGGCTCTATTGTCTCTCCATCAGGCCCTAATGGCCTGGTACTCAGGGCTCTATTGTCCCTCCATCAGGTTGCTAATGGCCTGGTACTCAGGGCTCTATTGTCCCTCCATCAGGCCCTAATGGCCTGGTACTCAGGGCTCTATTGTCTCTCCATCAGGTTGGTAATAGCCTGGTACTCAGGGCTCTATTGTCCCCCCATCAGGTCCTAATGGCCTGGTACTCAGGGCTCTATTGTCCCTCCATCAGGTTGCTAATGGCCTTGTACTCAGGGCTCTATTGTCTCTCCATCAGGTCCTAATGGCCTTGTACTCAGGGCTCTATTGTCTCTCCATCAGGTTGCTAATGGCCTGGTACTCAGGGCTCTATTATCCCTCCATCAGGCCCTAATGGCCTGGTACTCAGGGCTCTATTGTCTCTCCATCAGGCCCTAATGGCCTGGTACTCAGGGCTCTATTGTCCCTCCATCAGGTTGCTAATGGCCTGGTACTCAGGGCTCTATTGTCCCTCCATCAGGCCCTAATGGCCTGGTACTCAGGGCTCTATTGTCTCTCCATCAGGTTGGTAATAGCCTGGTACTCAGGGCTCTATTGTCCCCCCATCAGGTCCTAATGGCCTGGTACTCAGGGCTCTATTGTCCCTCCATCAGGTTGCTAATGGCCTTGTACTCAGGGCTCTATTGTCTCTCCATCAGGTCCTAATGGCCTTGTACTCAGGGCTCTATTGTCTCTCCATCAGGTTGCTAATGGCCTGGTACTCAGGGCTCTATTGTCCCTCCATCAGGTTGCTAATGGCCTGGTACTCAGGGCTCTATTGTCTCTCCATCAGGCCCTAATGGCCTGGTACTCAGGGCTCTATTGTCTCTCCATCAGGTCCTAATGGCCTTGTACTCAGGGCTCTATTGTCCCTCCATCAGGTTGCTAATGGCCTTGTACTCAGGGCCCTATTGTCCCTCCATCGGGTCCTAATATCCTGATACTCAGGGCTCTATTGTCTCTCCATCAGGTTGCTAATGGCCTGGTACTCAGGGCTCTATTGTCCCTCCATCAGGTTGCTAATGGCCTGGTACTCAGGGCTCTATTGTCTCTCCATCAGGCCCTAATGGCCTGGTACTCAGGGCTCTATTGTCCCTTCATCAGGTCCTAATGGCCTTGTACTCAGGGCTCTATTGTCCCTCCATCAGGTCCTAATATCCTGATACTCAGGGCTCTATTGTCCCTCCATCAGGTTGGTAATAGCCTGGTACTCAGGGCTCTATTGTCCCCCCATCAGGTCCTAATGGCCTGGTACTCAGGGCTCTATTGTCCCTCCATCAGGTCCTAATGGCCTTGTACTCAGGGCTCTATTGTCCCTCCATCAGGTCCTAATGGCCATGTACTCAGGGCTCTATTGTCCCTCCATCAGGTCCTAATAGCCTGGTACTCAGGGCTCTATTTTCCCTCCATCAGGTCCTAATGGCCTTGTACTCAGGGCTCTATTGTCCCTCCATCAGGTCATAATGGCCTGGTACTCATGGCTATATTGTCCCTCCATCAGGTCATAATGGCCTGGTACTCAGGGCTCTATTCTCTCTAACAACTCTGACATCAATGCAAATACAATATAATATCACATCAAACACTGATCATCAAAACAGTATAATTCTTTTAAAACTCACCTCACTGTGATTTGATCAATGTGAAGAAAGCAGTTCAACAACAGGTTGAAACTGAGTGGGACAACATGGTTCTTGTGGATGTTGTTTCAAAGCCAAACACAACTAAATGGACAGCGCTTTCTAAGGTGATGATTCATTCAAAACAACCATATGCATATTAGAGTTGATGCATATTCATAGGACTAACCTTGAAGATGAAGAAGGGGAAAAAATTATTAAAATAATGATTGTGCCGTTATGCAATATATATCCCACTGCATATTTGAAGAGGTTCAACAATAGGTTGAAACTGAGTGGGGGCTCTATTGCAGAAAAACAGAAAACAAAATGGATTTGATGTCGTTGGTACATAATTGGTATTTTCTATACTCTAGTAATGCCTCTGAGTGTAGACGGTATTATTATGCATACTGAATGGACTGGTTACCTTACGCTACGCTCCGGACTGTCTATCCATGAGACTGGGAGAGAACGTATAGGCCTAGGCGATGCTGTTGGGTCAGTGATTGTGCTGGGCGGCTAAGCCTACAGTTACAGTGAAATTAGATTTTGAATAGCCTAGTAATATTTCATTTATTAATAGGCTGACACATTACCTTTAGCTACAGAATGTCTCACCACCTTGCGTTTCTATCTCCTCCCCTCTCTCCTTCATTCCTTTCTTCAGCACGCAGAGAGAGAGAGAGAGAGCCTGTCAACAGTTTAGTGAAATATGTTTCGTTGTGAAAAACATGTTACTATGGATGTTCCTGAACAGATTTCACTTGGTTTCCCAAATGAAACACTGGGTAGCTGCAGGAACAGGGTTGGAAAGCACATAACATACAGAGTTTGGGAGGTATATCACCTGTCACTCAGCTGCGGCTGCCTGCTGCTCAACCTGTGGTGATGCAGGAGGTAAATATAGTAAGTAGCCTACCTGGTGGGAAAGGCCTCCATTCGCTATTTGAGTGCAAGTGGACAACACTTATTTTTTTTTATCTTGCCCCTGTTCCTGCCCCTTTGATAATGGGCCGTTCTAAATCGAAAAACAAATATTACATATTAGTAAAGACGAGATTAAATAGAAAATAGTCTGATGGGTAAAAATATGATCACTTGATGAGAGAACAGCTTATGCAGTCTGAGGTAAGGGACAGATCACAAGCTTTATTTTACGACTTTGTCAAATCGTCAATAGTCTATAGTCGCATCATGCAGACAATATCTTTTGATTTCTAAGACATTCTAAGGTTTGTATCATTCACAGCTAAAGTTGACAAATAACTGTAAATCTAGTGTATAGGGCCTGTCCCAAATCATCCCGTTTACGTTTGACATAGCCACTTCATATGAGCACTCGCACCGGAATGGGAAACATATCCTATTTTATTCAGCTATGTTCAATGATATATTTTTTCTTACTATAAAATCATATAATGTAAAATAATGGCACGGGACTTATAAACATATCTTGTCTGCTACATGAACAAGCCTACAGCCTATGACATGGGTACGTCAATTTCATATCCTGTTCTTCTGAAATCTTTAGACCTGCCTAAAATAAATTAATGGATTTACTGTGATGGTGTATATTAAATTGATTTATTCTACTTTTTTAAATGTAGATGTTCCAATGGCTCATCAGCAGGCTGGAGGCTTGGAGATGCTAAACGTATTTATGTTAATTAGCGGTAAATTACCGTGAGTCCGGCAGTCTTTTGCATGACAATAACCTGCTGACAAAATGTCATGACCGCCACAGCCCTAGATGCTGGTCCATGTTGACTCCAATGCTTTCACACGGTTGTGTCAAGTTGGCTGGATGTCCTTTGGGTGGTGGACCATTCTTGATACATACAGGAAACTATTAAATGTGAAAAACCCAGCAGCGTTGCAGTTCTTCACACAACCCTGTGCCCCTGGCTCCTGCTACCAGACCCCGTTCAAAGACACTTAAATATTGTGTTTTGCCCATTCACCCTCAATGGCACACATATATAATCCATGTCTCAATTGTCTCAAGTCTTAAAAATCCTTCTTTAACCTGGCTCCTCCTCTTCAACTACACTGATTTGAAGTGGATTTAACATCAATAAGGGACCATAGGCTGACCAGGTGAATCTAGGTGAAAGCTATGTCATGGAAAGAGCAGGTGTTCTTAATGTCTTTGTATAATCAGTGTATAATGTAAAATCTGTATCTCCTCTCCTTTGTTCAGGTGGTGGCCTGCGGAGGTGTGTCTTCCTAAGAACGTCCCAGAGAACATCCTCCGTATGAAACACGAGGTGGGGGAGTTCCCCGTTCAGTTCTTTGGTTCTAAGGACTACGCCTGGACCTATCAGGCCAGAGTCTTCCCTTACATGGAGGGAGATGCCAACAACAAGGACAAGATGGGGAAGGGTTGTGACGCCATCTACAAGAAAGGTTAGAAAGAAACCTCCTTTACCTGGTTATAATAGAATATATGGCAAACAACAGACTTCATTTTAGAAAGAAATACCAAAGAACCTTTCCTATTTAGTGTATTAAAATGCCTTTTTGTCTATTTTGGCATGATGTATGTTTTCTCCAAGTCTTAAACAATAGAGATGTTTCCAGGTACCACATGGCAGGGCTCAAAGTTTGCAATTTGAGATGTATTAGCTAGTTGATAATGCTAACTTCCGTTTCCTCTCAGCTCTGAATGAAGCTGCTGATCGGTTCAAAGCTCTTCAGGATGAGAAGGAGATGAGACAGCTTCAGGAGGACAGGAGGAACGACAAGAAACCTCCTCCGTACAGACACATCAAGGTACTGTCCCTTTAAACCTCCTCCCTACAGACACATCAAGGTACTGTCCCTTGGGCCTCCCGGGTGGCGCAGTGGTCTAGGGCACTGCATCGCAGTGCTAACTGCGCCACCAGAGTCTCTGGGTTCGCGCCCAGGCTCTGTCGCAGCCGGCCGCGACCGGGAGGTCCGTGGGGCGACGCACAATTGGCATAGCGTCGTCCGGGGTAGGGAGGGTTTGGCCGGTAGGGATATCCTTGTCTCATCGCGCTCCAGCGACTCCTGTGGCGGGCCGGGCGCAGTGCGCGCCAAACCAAGGGGGCCAGGTACACGGTGTTTCCTCCGACACATTGGTGCGGCTGGCTTCCGGGTTGGAGGCGCGCTGTGTTAAGAAGCAGTACGGCTGGTTGGGTTGTGCTTCGGAGGACGCATGGCTTTCGACCTTCGTCTCTCCCGAGCCCGTACGGGAGTTGTAGCGATGAGACAAGGTAGTAATTACTAGCGATTGGATACCACGAAAATTGGGGAGAAAATGGGATAAAAAAAAAATTTAAAAAAAAGGGTACTGTCCCTTTAAACCTTCCTACAGACACATCAAGGTACTGTCCCTTTAAACCTCCTCCCTACAGACACATCAAGGTACTGTCCCTTTAAACCTCCTCCCTACAGACACATCAAGGTACTGTCCCTTTAAACCTCCTCCCTACAGACACATCAAGGTACTGTCCCTTTAAACCTCCTCCCTACAGACACATCAAGGTACTGTCCCTTTAAACCTCCTCCCTACAGACACATCAAGGTACTGTCCCTTTAAACCTCCTCCCTACAGACACATCAAGGTACTGTCCCTTTAAACCTCCTCCCTACAGACACATCAAGGTACTGTCCCTTTAAACCTCCTCCCTACAGACACATCAAGGTACTGTCCCTTTAAACCTCCCTACAGACACATCAAGGTACTGTCCCTTTAAACCTCCTCCCTACAGACACATCAAGGTACCGCCCCTTTAAACCTCCTCCCTACAGACACATCAAGGTACTGTCCCTTTAAACCACCTCCCTACAGACACATCAAGGTACTGTCCCTTTAAACCTCCCTACAGACACATCAAGGGGGCCAGGTACACGGTGTTTCCTCCGACACATTGGTGCGGCTGGCTTCCGGGTTGGAGGCGCGCTGTGTTAAGAAGCAGTACGGCTGGTTGGGTTGTGCTTCGGAGGACGCATGGCTTTCGACCTTCGTCTCTCCCGAGCCCGTACGGGAGTTGTAGCGATGAGACAAGGTAGTAATTACTAGCGATTGGATACCACGAAAATTGGGGAGAAAATGGGATAAAAAAAAGAAAAAAAAAAAAAAAAGGGTACTGTCCCTTTAAACCTTCCTACAGACACATCAAGGTACTGTCCCTTTAAACCTCCTCCCTACAGACACATCAAGGTACTGTCCCTTTAAACCTCCTCCCTACAGACACATCAAGGTACTGTCCCTTTAAACCTCCTCCCTACAGACACATCAAGGTACTGTCCCTTTAAACCTCCTCCCTACAGACACATCAAGGTACTCTCTTGCATCCCCTGTTTGTCCCTCTCTTTGGTCCCTATTTGATTTGTCCTGCTACAGCTTCTCTCATGTTTGACGATTGAATAATACCTCAGTATTTTTACTCAAATCTCCCTTTGAGATCTATGCATAATTCACGCAGAAGTCTGAATTGCATCCGCTTAATTCTTCCCCTCAGGTGAACCGACCAATCGGCAAGGTCCAGATCATCACGGCGGACCTATCGGAGGTGCCGCGCTGTAACTGCAAGGCGTCTGATGAGAACCCGTGTGGCATTGACTCAGAGTGTATCAACCGCATGTTGATGTATGAGTGCCACCCTCAGGTGTGTTTGGCAGGGGAGAGGTGTCTGAACCAGAGTTACACCAAGAGACAGTACACCCAGGTGGAGATCTTCAGGACCTTGTCACGAGGCTGGGGGCTACGGGGCGTCTCCGACATCAAGAAGGTACAGACTATGGCATCAAACTACAACACAAAACAGTTCCCCCTGTGTTTCTGTTTTGTTTAGAGAAACGTTCCGCCTTGTCCCCGCTACAGATCTGCGCTGCTGCCTACGTAATTGCCCCTTGTGGGATAAATCAAGTATTTTCAATTGAAATCAATTCCAAGGTCCTTTTCACCCGATTTGTTCTTTGTTTGTGTCTGTTTTAAAAAGATGTGGACATACAGTAGTATATTTAGCCTCCATACCGCCGTGTCTGTTTTAAGATGTGGACATACAGTAGTATATTTAGCCTCCATACTGTAAAATGTGTTGTGTATCAACTGGATTATAACCTGAGTCTGTGCTCTCCTCCCTCTCTCTCAGGGTGCATTTGTGAATGAGTACGTGGGGGAGGTGATAGACGAGGAGGAGTGCAGAGCCAGGATCAAACATGCTCAAGAGAATGACATCTGTAACTTCTACATGCTCACTCTGGACAAGGACCGGATCATAGACGCTGGACCCAAGGGGAACCAGGCGAGGTTCATGAATCACTGCTGCCAGCCCAACTGTGAGACCCAGAAGTGGACAGTAAACGGAGACACCAGGGTGGGGCTCTTTGCCCTGGAGGACATCCCCAAAGGTCAGAGGAAGTACTAACAAACCTACTGGAGCCTGGTTCCATTTTTGTAACTAACTCCTGGAGCCTGGTACCATTTCTGTAACTAACTCCCGGAGCCTGGTACCATATCTGTTACTAACTCCTGGAGCCTGGTACCATTTCTGTTACTAACTCCTGGAGCCTGGTACCATTTCTGTTACTAACTCCTGGAGCCTGGTAACATTTCTGTTACTATCTCCTGGAGCCTGGTTCCATTTCTGTAACTAACTCCTGGAGCCTGGTTCCATTTCTGTTACTAACTCCTGGAGCCTGGTACCATTTCTGTAACTAACTCCCGGGAGCCTGGTACCATTTCTGTAACTAACTCCCGGAGCCTGGTACCATTTCTGTTACTATCTCCTGGAGCCTGGTACCATTTCTGTTACTAACTCCACTTCAGGCACTAGGGCTAGTGACCAAAAGTGTCTTTGTAATTTGTAAAGATTCAGAAGGTAACTGTGAAGAAACACGACAAAAGAAACAAACCTAATTGTTCCTTAATTATGGACTATGATATCAACTCTGTTGGCCTAGTTAGAATAGGAATACATCTACCTGTACAGTACTTGTGTATTTTTATTTGTGTGCAGGTGTGGAGCTGACCTTCAACTACAACCTGGAGTGTCTTGGTAACGGGAAGACGGTGTGTAAATGTGGAGCGTCCAACTGCTCCGGGTTCCTGGGGGTCCGACCAAAGGTAAGGCTCTTTGAGAGTGACGAATGTCAACATGCAAAACATTTGAATTAAAATTGTACTTGTCTACTAGACACTCTTATCTAGAGAAATATAAAGTAAGTGCTTTTAGTTGTTTACTGTGTGATGAAGATGAGTTATACTATAAAAAGTAAAGGTAGACTGGTGAATATAGCAGCCTAAAGGTAGACTGGTGAATATAGCAGTCTGAAAGTAGACTGGTGAATATAGCAGTCTAAAGGTAGACTGGTGAATATAGCAGTCTGAAGGTAGACTGGTGAATATAGCAGTCTAAAGGTAGACTGGTGAATATAGCAGTCTGAAGGTAGACTGGTGAATATAGCAGTCTGAAGGTAGACTGGTGAATATAGCAGTCTAAAGGTAGACTGGTGAATATAGCAGTCTAAAGGTAGACTGGTGAATATAGCAGTCTAAAGGTAGACTGGTGAATATAGCAGTCTAAAGGTAGACTGGTGAATATAGCAGTCTGAAGGTAGACTGGTGAATATAGCAGTCTGAAGGTAGACTGGTGAATATAGCAGTCTGAAGGTAGACTGGTGAATATAGCAGTCTAAAGGTAGACTGGTGAATATAGCAGCCTAAAGGTAGACTGGTGAATATAGCAGCCTAAAGGTAGACTGGTGAATATAGCAGTCTGAAGGTAGACTGGTGAATATAGCAGTCTAAAGGTAGACTGGTGAATATAGCAGTCTGAAGGTAGACTGCTGAATATAGCAGTCTAAAGGTAGACTGGTGAATATAGCAGTCTGAAGGTAGACTGGTGAATATAGCAGTCTGAAGGTAGACTGGTGAATATAGCAGCCTAAAGGTAGACTGGTGAATATAGCAGTCTAAAGGCAGACTGGTGAATATAGCAGCCTAAAGGTAGACTGGTGAATATAGTAGCCTAAAGGTAGACTGGTGAATATAGCAGTCTAAAGGTAGACTGGTGAATATAGCAGTCTGAAGGTAGACTGGTGAATATAGCAGTCTAAAGGTAGACTGGTGAATATAGCAGTCTAAAGGTAGACTGATGAATATAGCAGCCTAAAGGTAGACTGGTGAATATAGCAGCCTAAAGGTAGACCGGTGAATATAGCAGTCTGAAGGTAGACTGGTGAATATAGCAGTCTAAAGGTAGATTGAATATAGCAGTCTGAAGGTAGACTGGTGAATATAGCAGTCTAAAGGTAGACTGGGGAATATAGCAGTCTAAAGGTAGACTGGTGAATATAGCAGTCTAAAGGTAGACTGGTGAATATAGCAGTCTAAAGGTAGACTGGTGAATATAGCAGTCTAAAGGTAGACTGGTGAATATAGCAGCCTAAAGGTAGACTGGTGAATATAGCAGCCTAAAGGTAGACTGGTGAATATAGCAGTCTGAAGGTAGACTGGTGAATATAGCAGCCTAAAGGTAGACTGGTGAATATAGCAGCCTAAAGGTAGACTGGTGAATATAGCAGCCTAAAGGTAGACTGGTGAATATAGCAGCCTAAAGGTAGACTGGTGAATATAGCAGCCTAAAGGCAGACTGGTGAATATAGCAGCCTAAAGGTAGACTGGTGAATATAGCAGCCTAAAGGTAGACTGGTGAATATAGCAGCCTAAAGGTAGACTGGTGAATATAGCAGCCTAAAGGTAGACTGGTGAATATAGCAGCCTAAAGATAGACTGGTGAATATAGCAGTCTGAAGGTAGACTGGTGAATATAGCAGCCTAAAGGTAGACTGGTGAATATAGCAGCCTAAAGGTAGACTGGTGAATATAGCAGCCTAAAGGTAGACTGGTGAATATAGCAGTCTGAAGGTAGACTGGTGAATATAGCAGCCTAAAGGTAGACTGGTGAATATAGCAGCCTAAAGGTAGACTGGTGAATATAGCAGTCTAAAGGTAGACTGGTGAATATAGCAGCCTAAAGGTAGACTGGTGAATATAGCAGTCTGAAGGTAGACTGGTGAATATAGCAGTCTGAAGGTAGACTGGTGAATATAGCAGCCTAAAGGTAGACTGGTGAATATAGCAGTCTGAAGGTAGATTGAATATAGCAGTCTGAAGGTAGACTGGTGAATATAGCAGTCTAAAGGTAGATTGAATATAGCAGTCTGAAGGTAGACTGGTGAATATAGCAGTCTAAAGGTAGATTGAATATAGCAGTCTGAAGGTAGACTGGTGAATATAGCAGTCTAAAGGTAGATTGAATATAGCAGTCTGAAGGTAGACTGGTGAATATAGCAGTCTGAAGGTAGATTGAATATAGCAGTCTGAAGGTAGACTGGTGAATATAGCAGCCTAAAGGTAGACTGGTGAATATAGCAGTCTAAAGGTAGACTGGTGAATATAGCAGTCTAAAGGTAGACTGGTGAATATAGCAGCCTAAAGGTAGACTGGTGAATATAGCAGTCTAAAGGTAGACTGGTGAATATAGCAGTCTGAAGGTAGACTGGTGAATATAGCAGCCTAAAGGTAGACTGGTGAATATAGCAGTCTGAAGGTAGATTGAATATAGCAGTCTGAAGGTAGACTGGTGAATATAGCAGCCTAAAGGTAGACTGGTGAATATAGCAGTCTGAAGGTAGACTGGTGAATATAGCAGCCTAAAGGTAGACTGGTGAATATAGCAGCCTAAAGGTAGACTGGTGAATATAGCAGCCTAAAGGTAGACTGGTGAATATAGCAGTCTGAAGGTAGATTGAATATAGCAGTCTGAAGGTAGACTGGTGAATATAGCAGCCTAAAGGCAGACTGGTGAATATAGCAGCCTAAAGGTAGACTGGTGAATATAGCAGCCTAAAGGTAGACTGGTGAATATAGCAGTCTAAAGGTAGACTGGTGAATATAGCAGTCTGAAGGTAGACTGGTGAATATAGCAGTCTAATGGTAGACTGGTGAATATAGCAGTCTAAAGGTAGACTGGTGAATATAGCAGTCTAAAGGTAGACTGGTGAATATAGCAGTCTAAAGGTAGACTGGTGAATATAGCAGTCTAAAGGTAGACTGGGGAATATAGCAGTCTAAAGGTAGACTGGTGAATATAGCAGTCTGAAGGTAGACTGGTGAATATAGCAGCCTAAAGGTAGACTGGTGAATATAGCAGCCTAAAGGTAGACTGGTGAATATAGCAGTCTAAAGGTAGATTGAATATAGCAGTCTGAAGGTAGACTGGTGAATATAGCAGTCTGAAGGTAGATTGAATATAGCAGCCTAAAGGTAGACTGGTGAATATAGCAGTCTGAAGGTAGACTGGTGAATATAGCAGTCTGAAGGTAGACTGGTGAATATAGCAGCCTAAAGGTAGACTGGTGAATATAGCAGTCTGAAGGTAGACTGGTGAATATAGCAGCCTAAAGGTAGACTGGTGAATATAGCAGTCTGAAGGTAGACTGGTGAATATAGCAGCCTAAAGGTAGACTGGTGAATATAGCAGCCTAAAGGTAGACTGGTGAATATAGCAGCCTAAAGGTAGACTGGTGAATATAGCAGCCTAAAGGTAGACTGGTGAATATAGCAGTCTGAAGGTAGATTGAATATAGCAGTCTGAAGGTAGACTGGTGAATATAGCAGCCTAAAGGCAGACTGGTGAATATAGCAGCCTAAAGGTAGACTGGTGAATATAGCAGCCTAAAGGTAGACTGGTGAATATAGCAGTCTAAAGGTAGACTGGTGAATATAGCAGTCTGAAGGTAGACTGGTGAATATAGCAGTCTAAAGGTAGACTGGTGAATATAGCAGTCTAAAGGTAGACTGGTGAATATAGCAGTCTAAAGGTAGACTGGTGAATATAGCAGTCTAAAGGTAGACTGGTGAATATAGCAGTCTAAAGGTAGACTGGGGAATATAGCAGTCTAAAGGTAGACTGGTGAATATAGCAGTCTGAAGGTAGACTGGTGAATATAGCAGCCTAAAGGTAGACTGGTGAATATAGCAGCCTAAAGGTAGACTGGTGAATATAGCAGTCTAAAGGTAGATTGAATATAGCAGTCTGAAGGTAGACTGGTGAATATAGCAGTCTGAAGGTAGACTGGTGAATATAGCAGTCTGAAGGTAGATTGAATATAGCAGCCTAAAGGTAGACTGGTGAATATAGCAGTCTGAAGGTAGACTGGTGAATATAGCAGTCTGAAGGTAGACTGGTGAATATAGCAGCCTAAAGGTAGACTGGTGAATATAGCAGTCTGAAGGTAGACTGGTGAATATAGCAGCCTAAAGGTAGACTGGTGAATATAGCAGTCTGAAGGTAGACTGGTGAATATAGCAGCCTAAAGGTAGACTGGTGAATATAGCAGCCTAAAGGTAGACTGGTGAATATAGCAGCCTAAAGGTAGACTGGTGAATATAGCAGTCTGAAGGTAGACTGGTGAATATAGCAGCCTAAAGGTAGACTGGTGAATATAGCAGCCTAAAGGTAGACTGGTGAATATAGCAGTCTAAAGGTAGACTGGTGAATATAGCAGTCTGAAGGTAGACTGGTGAATATAGCAGTCTGAAGGTAGACTGGTGAATATAGCAGCCTAAAGGTAGACTGGTGAATATAGCAGTCTGAAGGTAGACTGGTGAATATAGCAGCCTAAAGGTAGACTGGTGAATATAGCAGTCTGAAGGTAGACTGGTGAATATAGCAGTCTAAAGGTAGACTGGTGAATATAGCAGTCTAAAGGTAGACTGGTGAATATAGCAGTCTAAAGGTAGACTGGTGAATATAGCAGTCTAAAGGTAGACTGGTGAATATAGCAGTCTGAAGGTAGACTGGTGAATATAGCAGTCTAAAGGTAGACTGGTGAATATAGCAGTCTAAAGGTAGACTGGTGAATATAGCAGTCTAAAGTTAGACTGGTGAATATAGCAGTCTAAAGGTAGACTGGTGAATATAGCAGCCTAAAGGTAGACTGGTGAATATAGCAGTCTAAAGGTAGACTGGTGAATATAGCAGCCTAAAGGTAGACTGGTGAATATAGCAGCCTAAAGGTAGACTGGTGAATATAGCAGTCTGAAGGTAGATTGAATATAGCAGTCTAAAGGTAGACTGGTGAATATAGCAGTCTGAAGGTAGACTGGTGAATATAGCAGTCTGAAGGTAGACTGGTGAATATAGCAGTCTAAAGGTAGACTGGTGAATATAGCAGCCTAAAGGTAGACTGATGAATATAGCAGTCTAAAGGTAGACTGGTGAATATAGCAGTCTGAAGGTAGACTGGTGAATATAGCAGTCTGAAGGTAGACTGGTGAATATAGCAGCCTAAAGGTAGACTGGTGAATATAGCAGTCTGAAGGTAGACTGGTGAATATAGCAGCCTAAAGGTAGACTGGTGAATATAGCAGTCTGAAGGTAGACTGGTGAATATAGCAGTCTAAAGGTAGACTGGTGAATATAGCAGTCTAAAGGTAGACTGGTGAATATAGCAGCCTAAAGGTAGACTGGTGAATATAGCAGCCTAAAGGTAGACTGGTGAATATAGCAGTCTGAAGGTAGACTGGTGAATATAGCAGTCTAAAGGTAGACTGGTGAATATAGCAGTCTAAAGGTAGACTGGTGAATATAGCAGTCTAAAGGTAGACTGGTGAATATAGCAGCCTAAAGGTAGACTGGTGAATATAGCAGTCTAAAGGTAGACTGGTGAATATAGCAGCCTAAAGGTAGACTGGTGAATATAGCAGCCTAAAGGTAGATTGGTGAATATAGCAGTCTGAAGGTAGATTGAATATAGCAGTCTAAAGGTAGACTGGTGAATATAGCAGTCTGAAGGTAGACTGGTGAATATAGCAGTCTGAAGGTAGACTGGTGAATATAGCAGTCTAAAGGTAGACTGGTGAATATAGCAGCCTAAAGGTAGACTGGTGAATATAGCAGCCTAAAGGTAGACTGGTGAATATAGCAGCCTAAAGGTAGACTGGTGAATATAGCAGTCTGAAGGTAGACTGGTGAATATAGCAGTCTGAAGGTAGATTGAATATAGCAGTCTAAAGGTAGACTGGTGAATATAGCAGCCTAAAGGCAGACTGGTGAATATAGCAGCCTAAAGGTAGACTGGTGAATATAGCAGTCTAAAGGTAGACTGGTGAATATAGCAGTCTGAAGGTAGATTGAATATAGCAGTCTAAAGGTAGACTGGTGAATATAGCAGTCTGAAGGTAGACTGGTGAATATAGCAGCCTAAAGGTAGACTGGTGAATATAGCAGTCTGAAGGTAGATTGAATATAGCAGTCTGAAGGTAGACTGGTGAATATAGCAGTCTAAAGGTAGATTGAATATAGCAGTCTGAAGGTAGACTGGTGAATATAGCAGTCTAAAGGTAGATTGAATATAGCAGTCTGAAGGTAGACTGGTGAATATAGCAGTCTAAAGGTAGACTGGTGAATATAGCAGTCTAAAGGTAGATTGAATATAGCAGTCTGAAGGTAGACTGGTGAATATAGCAGTCTAAAGGTAGATTGAATATAGCAGCCTAAAGGTAGATTGAATATAGCAGTCTAAAGGTAGACTGGTGAATATAGCAGTCTAAAGGTAGACTGGTGAATATAGCAGTCTAAAGGTAGACTGGTGAATATAGCAGTCTGAAGGTAGACTGGTGAATATAGCAGTCTAAAGGTAGACTGGTGAATATAGCAGTCTAAAGGTAGATTGAATATAGCAGTCTGAAGGTAGACTGGTGAATATAGCAGTCTGAAGGTAGACTGGTGAATATAGCAGTCTAAAGGTTGATTGAATATAGCAGTCTGAAGGTAGACTGGTGAATATAGCAGTCTAAAGGTAGATTGAATATAGCAGTCTAAAGGTAGACTGGTGAATATAGCAGTCTGAAGGTAGACTGGTGAATATAGCAGCCTAAAGGTAGATTGAATATAGCAGTCTGAAGGTAGACTGGTGAATATAGCAGCCTAAAGGTAGATTGAATATAGCAGTCTAAAGGTAGACTGGTGAATATAGCAGTCTAAAGGTAGATTGAATATAGCAGTCTAAAGGTAGATTGAATATAGCAGTCTAAAGGTAGACTGGTGAATATAGCAGCCTAAAGGTAGATTGAATATAGCAGTCTAAAGGTAGACTGGTGAATATAGCAGTCTGAAGGTAGACTGGTGAATATAGCAGTCTAAAGGTAGATTGAATATAGCAGTCTAAAGGTAGACTGGTGAATATAGCAGTCTAAAGGTAGATTGAATATAGCAGTCTGAAGGTAGACTGGTGAATATAGCAGCCTAAAGGTAGACTGGTGAATATAGCAGTCTAAAGGCAGACTGGTGAATATAGCAGTCTAAAGGTAGATTGAATATAGCAGTCTAAAGGTAGACTGGTGAATATAGCAGTCTGAAGGTAGACTGGTGAATATAGCAGCCTAAAGGTAGACTGGTGAATATAGCAGTCTAAAGGTAGATTGAATATAGCAGTCTAAAGGTAGACTGGTGAATATAGCAGTCTGAAGGTAGACTGGTGAATATAGCAGTCTAAAGGTAGATTGAATATAGCAGTCTGAAGGTAGACTGGTGAATATAGCAGTCTAAAGGTAGATTGAATATAGCAGTCTGAAGGTAGACTGGTGAATATAGCAGTCTAAAGGTAGATTGAATATAGCAGTCTGAAGGTAGACTGGTGAATATAGCAGTCTGAAGGTAGACTGGTGAATATAGCAGTCTGAAGGTAGACTGGTGAATATAGCAGTCTGAAGGTAGATTGAATATAGCAGTCTGAAGGTAGACTGGTGAATATAGCAGTCTAAAGGTAGACTGGTGAATATAGCAGTCTGAAGGTAGACTGGTGAATATAGCAGTCTGAAGGTAGACTGGTGAATATAGCAGTCTAAAGGTAGATTGAATATAGCAGTCTGAAGGTAGACTGGTGAATATAGCAGTCTAAAGGTAGACTGGTGAATATAGCAGCCTAAAGGTAGACTGGTGAATATAGCAGTCTAAAGGTAGACTGGTGAATATAGCAGTCTAAAGGTAGACTGGGGAATATAGCAGTCTAAAGTAATGGCCTGTGTGTGCGTGTGTCTGTCTCCCAGAACCAGCTGTCTAAAGCACGGGAAGGAAGAGAACTGAAGGAGGGCAAGAAGAAGGTTCTGGTGAAGAGGAAGCCTCAGCTGGAGGTGACAAAGGAGAGGGAGGACGAGTGTTTCAGCTGTGGGGACGGAGGACAGATCGTGTCCTGTAAGAAGCCAGGTTGTCCCAAGGTCTACCATGCAGACTGTCTCAACCTGGCCAAGAGACCTGCAGGTGAGTGAAGGGGCGAGAAACCACCTCCCCCATGAAGGCTCTTTGACCCAAAATGGCTGTTATATTATGTGTGATTATGAATGGGACTTGCCTAAGAGGTTGTTGTCTGTAGATTCTTTTGTCCTTAGAATTCATCAGCAAGGGATTTGGACATGGGGGTGGGGGGGGGTAACTTCCCACTGGGCACACAGCATAATTTCAACATGAATAATTGGATAATATTTGGTTGAGATGTTGGATCAATGAGATTACAACCGACTGTATATTCACCCACTCAAAAAGATAGCCAAAATTTTGTTGAATTTCCTATTTGGTATTTTATTAGGATCCCCATTAGCTGTTGCAAAAGCAGCAGCTACTCTTCCTGGGGTCCACACCAAACATGAAACATGACATAACACAGAACAGGAACAGCTCAAGGACAGAATGACATACATGTCAAACTGTCACTATGCTTTCAACCATCTAAAAGTACAATCGATTTCCAATGGAAAAACAACGTCTGGTTTTTGGTTGAGTTGTCACCCAAATGTCTATCATTGCACTTTCAACCATTTAAAAGCCCAGATAAGTTCAAATGTCAGATATGTTGTTTATTTATACAACAGATGATTGTGTTATCACTGTGCTTCATCTAATAGCACAACCAAATGACCTGGATTACAGTTAAGATTGCATTAAAAGTACATAGCGCAGTGACCAATGCTTTTTGAGATTCTGGTCAGTTTACAACAGGTATTGTGACGATCTCCATAGACCTGCGATGACCTATGCATGCTACCTGGGACATGCACGCTTTATATGATTACATAAGAAGATATTAGTTACAGTAACCTTAAAATGTGGCCATGAATGTGTTACTCATTTTAAGGTAGAATTTTTTAATTTTTTGTTTTACATTAACCTTAAAGAGATTCTCTGGTACTTTTGACTACTTTTTAGCCAGTAGTTTTTGAAAGTAGCGTCCACGATCACGAAAGTGGTCCCCCAAAAAATTGCGTACTATGTTTCAAATGTGCAGATATGTGCACCACGTCGTTGTTCTCTCGCTCTACTGTATATGGGTCTCGCTATCTGTCACTCCAATGGCGAGGGGCTGGAGATAATTGGCTGAAACTCTAATTGCTAGGGGGCTGGCCCACGTGGAGGTAAATGTAGGGAAAATGGCGCTGCATAGGTTCCAGAAAACAGTTGCTTTCAAGCTAGGGATTTCGTGGCTAATTAATAGATTATGCGTGTATGAACTACACATTGACACATCCAGCCCAAAGTGTGAGGTTTAAAAAATACTTACCGAAGCAGGCCTAATATTAAATTGTGTTTGGTTGTCAACGCAACCAAATATCACCATTTGAAGGAGATTTATCTTCTGCTTGGAATGTTCCATCTGACTTAATCCCATTCCTTAACTTTTATTTTTGATTGAATTGGAGACTTGAATCCAACATATAATTTGTTTACTTGTCGACAAGTTAATAGGCTATTTATTGAATTTCAAAAATTATATTGAAATGTGTTTGGTTGTCAACGCAACCAAATATAAACATTTGAAGGAGATTTATCTTTGGCTTGGATAGTTCTACCTGTGCCACTGACTTAGTCTGGTTTAATTCTTTAACTTAGATTTTTGGTTGAGATGGAGATCGGAATCCAACATTTCAACTGTTCATTTGTAGACAAACTGGATTTACAGCCAGACTAAGTCAGTGGCACAGATGGAAGAATCTAAGCAGAAGATACAGTGCAATTGGAAATTATTTAGACCCCTTTGAATTTTTCCACATTTCGTGACGTTACAGCCTTATTCTAAAATGTATTAAATAAATAGAAATCCTCAATCTACACACAATACCCCATAATGACAAAGCAAAAACAGGGCAAAGTATTACAAATAAAAAACTGTTATCACATCTCAATAAGTATTTAGACCCTTCTGCAGATCCTCTCAAGCTCAGCCTGTATTTGGGGAGTTTCTCCGGTTCTTCTCTGCAGATCCTCTCAAGCTCAGCCTCGAGTCTTCTTGGGTATGATGCTACAAGCTTGGCACACCTGTATTTGGGGAGTTTCTCCGGTTCTTCCCTGCAGATCCTCTCAAGCTCAGCCTCGAGTCTTCTTGGGTATGATGCTACAAGCTTGGCACACCTGTATTTGGGGAGTTTCTCCGGTTCTTCCCTGCAGATCCTCTCAAGCTCAGCCTCGAGTCTTCTTGGGTATGATGCTACAAGCTTGGCACACCTGTATTTGGGGAGTTTCTCCTATTCTTCTCTGCAGATCCTTTCAAGCTCTGTCAGGTTGGATGGGGAGCGACGCTGCACAGCTATTTTCAGGTCTCTCCAGAGATGTTCGATCGGTTTCAAGTCCGGGCTCTGGCTGGCTCACTCAAGGACATTCAGAGAATTGTTCCGACGCCACTCCGGCGTTGTCTTAGCTGTGTGCTTAGAGTCGTTATCCTGTTGGAAGGTGAACCTTCGCCCCAGTCTGAAGTCATGAGCGCTCTGGAGCAGGTATTCATCAAGGATCTCTCTGTACTTTGCTCAGTTCATCTTCCCTCGATCCTGACTAGTCTCCCAGTCGCTGCCGCTGAAAAACATACCCACAGAATGATGCTGCCACCACCATGCTTCACTGTAAGGATGGTGCCAGGTTTCCTGCAGACGTGACACTTGGCATTCAGGATAAAGGTTTCAATCTTGGTTTCATCAGACCAGAGAATCTTGTTTCTCATGGTCTGAGAGTCATTTAGGTGCCTTTTGGGAAACTCCAAGCGGGATGTCATATGCCTTTTACTGGCCACTCTACCATAAAGGCCTGATTGGTGGAGTGTTGCAGAGAAAGAGTTCTACCATCTCCACAGAGGAACTCTGGAGCTCTGTCACAGTGACCATCGGGTTCTTGGTCACCTCCCTAACCAAGGCCCTTCTCCCCTGATTGCTTAGTTTGGCCGGCGGCCAGGTCTAGGAAGAGTCTTGGTGGTTCCAAACTTCTTCCAATTAAGAATGATGGAGGCCACTGTGTTTTTGGGGACCTTCAATGCTGCAGACATTTTTTGGTACCCTTCCCCAGATCTGTGCCTCAACACAATCCTGTCTCGGAGCTCTAAGGACAGTTCCTTCAACCTCATGGCTTGGTTATGGCTCTGACATGCACTGTCTACTGTGGGACCTTATATGGACAGGTAAGTGCCTTTCCAAATCATGTACAATCAATTAAATTTACCACAGGTGGACTCCAATCAAGTTGTAAAAACATCTCAAGGATGATCAATGGAAACAGAGTGCACCTGAGCTCAATTTCGAGTCTCATAGCAAGGGTCTGAATACGTATGTAAATAAGGTATTTCATTTTAATTTGTTTTATACAGTTGCTAAATATAAAAACTGTTTTTGCTTTGTCGTTATAGGGTATTGTGTGTAGATTAATTTAACAAATTGTAGAATAAGTCTGTAATATTTTCCGAATGCTGTACATCTCCTTCAAATGTTGATATTTGGTTGCATTGACAACCAAACACAATTCATCATCACTAAATATCATTAAATATTAAATCAACCAGGGCTTGAAACGCTATGCCTTTTTATATTGTCTATTTTTAGTTGAATCCTTGGTTGAATTTAAACCATATCTATTCATGACTTCCCTAATGCTATATAGGCCTAAATAGTATAATTGAGGATATAGTGATAAATAATGGTCACATTTAATTTGCTCTGTTAAACCTACCGTTTGGAATGACTTCAATAGCAACAGTGAATCTATTTTGTTTTTAAGTGGAGATCTTTCTAAGATCATTCTCACGATAGCACATTGGTAATAGTCAGTGACGAACAGCATAGCTGGGTTTGGTTAAAACCCTGGATGAGAGACCAAAGGGTAGCTGTAGCCTATAGGTTTTTTTCTTTGGATAGTTGATATAACGTTGAAGAGCTGACGTTGTTTTAAAGGTACAAATTCAACATATTTTATACAAGGTTTGTCTATGTTGAAATGTGGTTACCATGATGACAGAATCCTGTGGATGAAATGTCACCCTGAAAACAACATTTTTCATTGACTACTTTTTTCAAATCCAATTTATTTTCTACGTAGATTCCACGTCACAATACGCTAATAAATTACGCTGAAACAATGTTGATTCAACCAGATTGTGCCCAGGGGGTTAGATTGATTTAGTACATCGGAGAAGGAAAGAAATTGTAGTAGTAATTTTAGCTTTTGTTCAACCCTCAAAGCTGGAGTTTCCTGAAGGAGCATAAGGATCTGTACTATATGAATGTGTCTGGTGATCTCTGTTGTAGCAATGATTCTGTGTCTGTATTCCAAGGCCGTTGGGAGTGCCCCTGGCACCAGTGTGACATCTGCGGTCATGAGGCAGCCTCCTTCTGTGAGATGTGTCCCAGCTCCTTCTGCACGCAGCACCGTGAGGGCTTGCTTTTCATCTCTAAGATAGACGGGCGGCTCGCCTGCAACGATCACGACCCCTGTGGACCCGAGCCCCTGGAACCAGGGGAGATCAGGGAGTATGTACCTCCTGGGGGCATGCCTCTCCCTCACCTCCTCACCCACCCCCAGGGTCTGGTCCCACCCAGGCCTGGTTCCACCACTGCTGGTTCTATCTCCGCCACAGTTGCCCCAGGCCTGGCCCAGGACTCGCTACTGCCCCCTACAGGGAGCCTGTTCCTCAACACCTCCCAGACCTCCAACACTTTCTCATACGGATCACCTAGCAGTCCCTACATGTCTGATAGTCAAATACTGCACTTCTCCCCTCCTTCTCCCCCCTCCTCCTACAAGGATGAGAAAGAGGAGGAGGATGGAGAGCTGGAAGACGGACAGGTGGATGGGATAGAAGAGGACGCGGAGGAGGACGAAGGAGAGGAAGAAGAGGAGGAGGAGGATGGAGAGGAGGACGAGGAGGAAGAAGAGCCGATGGAGGTATTTGAGGATGAGGAGGAAGAAGATGAGCAGTATGAGGGCGGACTAGGAGAGGAGGAGGAAGGGGGAGATGTGTATGATACCTGGGGGGACTACATGGAGGAGGAGCCAGATGATGAGGGGGAGGTAGAGGGAGAGGAGGAGGAGGAGTGGGGGAGGGTGGAGGACGAAGAGAAATGAACTCCGTTTACATCCCCCCCCCCTTGTGTCTTCCATTCCTTCTTAGATCTATCCATCTCTACGAAAATACTGTTTCTCTAGCTCTCATCTCACTAGAGTGACATTCAGATGGACAGACAATGAGAGACAGAGAGAGAGAGATTGTCCTGGTGGTACCAAGTGAAATACGAAGCTGCCTTTGTGTTCGTACTGCATAGCCTTCCTATCCCCAGCACAGCACAGCACAGCATAGCACAGTGTGGGCTGGACTAACGTTGCGTAAGGGATAGGAAGTGGTGCTAAGGGGCTGGGAGGACTGCTCTGGTCAGCCTCTGGTCCTTCTGTTGATATGTTATTAGTGTCTGGTGCTGTTTTTCTTCCTCTCAGAAAAGTTGTTTACATTTTTGTTCTTGCTTTTTTTTTTACAATTGGAAAACAAAAAAGGATGGGCAACCTCACTCAGCCACACCCTACCTACACCGGCCATGTTGCAAAATAAATGTACAAATACATGTTATTCAATAATTTCATCCACACTGCTTACACACGTCAACTAACCTCTTTGATCCCTAACTCTAAAATAGAACTTGGTTCTATTTGAGACACTCAATGCGCTGTAAGTCCCACATCTCTCATATCCTTTTTGGTTTTCAAGAAGATACAACCCAACATGGTTGCTTGAAAGGAGAAACCTGGAGATATCAATCAAAGATAGCTAGGTTTCCCTTTTTATCTGTGGATTATTCGTTGGAATGGAGCGACACACAGCTAAGAATGGGACCACATGCATGGGCTTCCGAGTGGTGCAGCGGTCTAAGGCACTGCATCTCAGTGCTAAAGGCGTCACTACAGACACCCTGGTTCGAATCCAGGCTGTATTACAACCGGCCGTGATTGGGAGTCCCGTAGGGCGGCGCACAACTGGCCCAGCATCGTCCGGGTTTGGCCGGTGTAGGCCGTCATTGTAAATAAGAATTTGTTCTTAACTGACTTGCCTGGTTAAATAAAGGTTACATTTTCTTTTTTTTTTACAAAATGATCAGGTAAAATAAAAACCCAATGTTCATCTCCCAGGACAAACCGCTAACAACAGCTATCTAGCTTATTGTCCATGAATGTTTCATGTGTGTTTCAACCTGGCCCCAAATGAATATAGTTGGATCACAGTTGGTTTTGTTATTTTAACCTGTGTGTCATGGCGTCTAGTTTGAATAGACAAAATCAACACGCGCGGGGTCGGTGTAGCCATGGTGTTAGATTTAGGAGCTCGACCAGTTATCAAGAATAATCAACGATATGCTCTCAATGATCACTGATTTTAAAAAGCCATAACTAACTACTGGTTTGGACTTATAACATTGTTACAAATCAACCCAATGTTGAAATCTAAAGTGCATCTCTTGTGAACGGTAAAGAAAACCCTTTTTGTCTACTGCAAAAGATTGTTGATAAAACTCTCAAAATCCCTGATTTAAGATCACAGATTGTTTGTTCATTACATTAAGATGTTTATGGCTGGACAAACAGAAACATTCCAAGAGTTCAGAACATCACTCCTGTTAGTTGTGCGCACATCAATGTTTTGACCTTCATTTATGGCTTGTGTTACTGTTCCATCCACAGAATTAGAAGGAAATGAAACACATTCTAGTTCTATGATTCCATCATTAAAGGTCATTCAACAGTCACATCTGGCAGGAGAATGTCTATTGTCTGTTTGGGAGATGACACAATGTATATTGTGAGTGAAAGTGATGTATGTTTGAGTGCACGCACGTGTCTGCTGTTATAGAATCAAGCAATACTAGTCATGTATTAACTCATGGCCTGAAGAACAGTGCTTTTAGACTTTTTAAAGTAGAGTTTTATACCTCTGAATTGAGTGTTGTGGTGCTGTAAACATTTTAACAAAAACCCCTTAGTATAGACTCTTCATCGTCTGGCTGGAAGGCTGGTTGCTTACATCACTAAAAGTCAGTTAACTGAAGAGCCAAGCAGAATGTCTCATGTTCTCTGTCATAACTAATGTTGATTCATCGGGCAGCTTTTCCAACAGGGTGGTTTATCCATCACTCTGAAGCTGTGAAGTGTCCTGAAACATCTGTACATTTTAGAAAGGTTGTTCCGAGACCTTCAGTTCATAACGTTTGTGTAATGTTCTGCTGTATATGTTCTGCATTCAAACATGTAGCAGCACACTTCCAACGCACAAAACACACGGGTCCATTCTGTTTGGTTGCTGGTTATGTTAAATTCCATGAAATAACAATCCTTCCCATGAGTCTCATCCAACGTTTTTGAAATGAGAACACTTTGCTACATTTTCATGAATTCTAGAATTGGTTAAATTGATGTTTAGAATTAGAATGTCAACTATGAGAATCACTGGACAATTGGCCTTATATCTAATATTCAGCCTTTTAAAACAATCAATTGGGTCCAACACATATCAACTAAATGAGAAAATTATGTACTGAATTCCCAAACAGAAGCACTACCATTTTTACATGGCTTGCCCATCAATGTGTCAACAACAAATCTTTCTGCCTCACCCTTGACATCCGGGGCAGATAAATAGATGTTTTTTTTTTGTTGGCTAGTTTTGTATTTCTCAAACCAATATTATCTTTTTTTCTAATGTTTTTATTTTAATTTTTTTTTCTTCCGTTGTGTGTTTTGTGATGATGTTTATGCCAACAGGTCTACTTCGAAGAGTTCTCTGGCCCCTCTCCTGTTTTTTTTAGAGAGCTGAAACACAACCGTAGATTTTCTGAAAAAACGGGGGACATGTTTATTGATGCCATGTAGAGAAGACTCATGAACTGAACTGTACTGTACTCCTTTGTGTATAATAAATATTATAAGTAAAGTTTTACAATAGAAAATGTTGTTCTTGTCATTTTTTTAAATCACTCACCAGTTGTCCAATTTTGAAAGAATATTTACTGATTGATTAATTTCATAATCATTGTAAAATAAGTTAAAGGACACGTGTCATAAACGTTCCACTCGGTGGCGAACAAGTCATCGACATACAACTGGCTCAGCGCAACGATGATAGATATACTGACAAGATGCATATCTCTCCGCACTAACAATGGGAGTCGTCCACGAAGCGACAGGACATGCTGTCTAGCTCCCGCCTATCCTTTCTTTGTATTGGTGGAAACATGTCATTGTAATGCATATTTTAGTATTCGATTAAGGTTGTTGACATCAACCGCCTATATTCAATGGGGAGATATGCTATGCTACTATAGCCTCATATCATGAATATGTGTAGGCATCTGGGGACAACGCCGATATAACGTATTTTTTTTCTCTCAAAGTTGCCGGGATGTCACGTGTTCTACTTATATCGATACAATTGTAACAACTTAAAAAAATACGAAACTTCTATTCGATCAAATAAACCGCACGTAGTAAATAAGGCATTCATTTTTTTGTTGACCAAATTCGACCTCAGTACAAAAACTTCTTCCTTGGTCGGCGAAAAAACGCCGATTTTCCTCTTCCTCGCTGCCAGTACCCGACGTCACTTCCTGGTTTGTGAAATGGCGATGTTCATGTTGTAAACACAAGTCGAAAGCCACGATTCCAGTCTACGTCTCTAAACGTATCTAATTTTGGTGATCCTGTCAAGGTAAGCGAAACATGCATTTAATCAGAGTGAGTTGTATGGTCTATTTTTGTCAGACCTTCGTCGCTTACTTGAATTATGCATAGGGATGCACCAAAGTTAGCTAACCAGCCTGCCAGCGTGTTGAAAACGTTTGTTTTTGTCAATAACTTAAAGCCAGCTACACCATCAGCCACATATCCCTACAGAAATATGCAACATTTTATGAAAGCCACGTATTCGTTTAATAGTAGCTAAGTGACTAATCCAGCTTTGTGTCGTGTGCACTCCCAGCCAGTGACCCCATCACCGTAATCATGCCGGAGGAAGAAGAGGCAGCGACGGCTGCGACCAGCGCCGATGGGGTGGTGGGTCTGGAAGAACCCAAGAAGATGACCAGAGAGGATTGGAGGAAGAAGAAGGAGTTAGAGGAACAGAGAAAACTGGGAAATGCTCCTGCTGAGGTAGATGAAGAGGGAAAGTAAGTAAAATTAGCTGGACCAGTTCACATCAGAGTGGGGCTGGCAGACAGCCAGAGGAATAATTCAATGCATGCAAGCAACCTGTGACAAGATGTTTGCCCAGAACTGGACCTCATAGTCTCTGTCTGTTTCTATATAAAGAGTGAAAATCCTCCATGTTTTCCAGTCCTTTGGGCTAGCTAGTCACATCATTCCACACAGAAGAAGCCAGTGGGCCAGTGAGTTCTCCTTTTGTGGAAGCATTGTGTGCTGACTAATTGTTCTTCCTCTTGTTTCCAGGGACATCAACCCTCACATTCCCCAGTACATCTCCTCAGTGCCCTGGTACATCGACCCCTCTAAGAGACCCACCTTAAAGCACCAGAGGCCCCAGGAGGAGAGGCAACAACAGTTCTCCTCCATTGAGGAGTGGTACAGGAGAGGGGTGCAAGAGGTGAGCAGATTGTGTTGTAATTCAGCTGTCTTCCATTGTAAAGCCTTAACTACAATAAATACTGTTGTGCATGTAACAATTAAAGCCACGAGCTGAGTTAAGGCATAATTCAGTTGTCTTCCGTTCCAAATCCTTAAATGTATGCCTAACCCCTGTATCTCTCTGTAGAAAGCCATCAGCACCAAGTTCAGAAAGGGAGCTTGTGATAACTGCGGTGCTATGACACACAAGAAGAAGGACTGCTTGGAGGTGCTTACCACATTTAGTTTTATTGTCTGCAACCCAAGTGGCATCCTATTGCCTTTTTAAAAGTAGTGTGCTATATAGGGAATAGGGTGCTGTTTGGATGTAACCAGAGTATTATGTGCTTGGTTTGGAATCAATGATGATGCTCCACATCTGACTATCTACCTATCCATATATCTATCCATTCATCCATCCCTACCCTTACCCCTTTTCAGCGGCCCAGAAAGGTGGGGGCAAAGTTCACAGGTAACGGCATGGCCCCCGACGAACACAGCCAGATCTCTCTGGATCTGGACTACGATGGGAAGAGGGACCGCTGGAACGGCTACGACCCTGAGGATCACATGCGTATTGTGGAGGAGTATGCCAAAGTAGACCAGGCCAAACAAACACTGAAATCTCAGAAACTCCATGAGGAGTTGGCTTCAGGGAAACTCACGGACCAAGCAGTAAGCCATCAGATTTTCTCACGTAGCTGTGTTGGATACCACTGATTATTCTACACACTAAATATGTTGCAGAAGACTGCAAATACTGCATTAAATATTGGTCATTGGCACATTATCCAAAATTAAATAAAATACATTTGGTTGATTGGTTAATATCAATCTAGTAGGTAAACGCATGCTATGTGTCAGTTTTCTGCTGGTGTGTGTTGATATACTCTTCTCTGTTTCCTGTAGAGCTCCTCAAGAAAGTGGGATGATGGCGAACGCACACAGGAGCAAAACAGTGAGGATGAGGATGAAGATAAGTACGCTGATGACATCGACATGCCGGGACAGAACTTTGACTCCAAGAGACGAATCACAGTCAGAAACCTGCGTATCAGAGAAGACATCGCTAAGGTGAGTCCAGTCATAAATGTTGAAGGTGTTTTGATGAAGAAGTATTTGTTAACTTATGCGTTTGTGTACTTTGCGCTCCGTAGTACTTGAGAAATCTGGATCCAGACTCTGCTTACTACGACCCCAAGACTCGAGCCATGAGAGAGAACCCCTACCAGAACACTGGCATGGTTCCTGAAGAGTAGGTTACGGTTCTTTTAACTATAGTGCTGAGCGACTAACCAACATGTAGGTTATTTTTTCAGTTTAAAAGAAATTGACAAAAGTTGGTTAAACCATTTGAATACCATTTAGTTCTTTTTTTGTGTGTGTGTGTGAGGTCAATGCGATGATGACTTGGAATTAAATAATAAAGTCTTAAAATAAAATGGAATATACACAACAACTCTGGGTGCTCCCGAGTGGCGCAGCGGTCTAAGGCACTGCATCTCAGTGCTAGAGGCGTCACTACAGACACCATGGTTCGATTCCAGGCTGTATCACAACCGGCCGTGACTGGGAGTCCCATAGGGCGGGGCACAATTGGCCCAGCGTCGTTAAGGTTTGGCCGGAGTAGGCCGTCGTTGTAAATAAGAATTTGTTTTTAACTGACTAGTTGCCTAGTTAAACAAAGGTTTACTAAAATAGTAACGTTTTTTTTTATTTATGTGAGTAAATGATGGTTAAATAAGTGATAAGCAGTAATGAGCAGTCACTACCATCAGGGGACTTTATTCTGTGTTGTTACAGCATTAAACCCACATAATGCATAGTGCATTTAATGTGAGAAATGAAAAGCCGGGATTATTGTATAATAATCAGAACCGACCTTAACACGCACTAATCTCTCAGCACTATTTAGCTAATGACCCCCCATGAGAAAAACCCCTATCAGAACACCGGTATGGTGTCTGAACAAAGGGTTACTATTCCTTTAACTAACAGTCTAACTTCATGTCATGAATCTCTAATTACATATCATGAGTCTTAAACCACGTGTTATGATTTTGTAATTACATGTTCCAAATCACTAAACACGTGTCATGAATGCTGAAGTGAAAATGCTAATCTTTTCTTTCACTGTGTCTTTTGGATGTGTCTGAAAGAATGCTTTGCCGTCACTGAGAGATCTCCTAACTGTCTTCCTAAATGTCTGTGTCGTGTTTATTTGGCAGTGTGGGGTTCGCAGGAGACAACTTTGTACGTTACTCTGGAGACACCGTCACCATGGCACAGACACAGCGTGAGTCACACAGTCTCTCTTTCCTGCCAACAACCCAACGAGGTTTCCTCTGAGTTTCTAAACACAGGGACCCAACATCGCAAGATGTAATTCTTCCTAAATTGTTAATTTTCTCGATTTCTAAAGGCACAACATAGGCTTGAGCCAATGTCTTAAAGGGATACTTCCCGAATTTTGGCAATTAAGCCCTTTATCTACATTATCTAGTCAGATGAACTTGTTGGTACCATTTTTTATTATCTGTGTCCAGTATGAAGGAAGTCTAGAGGTAGTTTCGAGAGCCAATGTTAACTAGCGTCATGCTAGCTGTTCCCGTAGACATCCAGTCATTGAGCTAACGCTAGTTAGCAACCTCAAACTGCACGTATAGACAAAAATGGTATCCACACGTTCATCTGACTCTATGGAAGTAGATAAAGGGATTCATTGCACAAATCCAGAATTATCCCTTTAAGTAACTGAACATGTTTTTAATCCAACCTCGTCAAAGTGAAAAACGGACACATTTGAATTTGTCAAAAAAGAAGTTATATCGAGGTATTTCTATTGGACAACCAGTTTCTACATACACTATATATGCAAAAGTATGCGGACACCCCTTAAAACGTGTGAATTCGGCTATTTCAGCCACACCCGTTGCTGACAGGTGTATAACATTCAGCACACAGCCAAGCAATCTCCATAGACAAACATTGGCAGTAGAATGGTCTTACTGAAGAGCCGTCAGAGGATGCCTCCTTTCCAACAAGTCAGTTCGTCAAATTTCTGCCCTGCTAGAGCTGCCCCGGTCAACTGTAAGTGATGTTATTATGAAGTGGAAACGTCTAGGAGCAACAACAGCTCAGCCATGAAGTGGTAGGCCACACGAGCTCACAGAACAGGACCGCAGAGTGCTGAAGCATGTAGCACGTAAAAATAGTCTGTCCTTGGTTGCAATACTTACTACTGAGTTCCAAACTGCCTCTGGAAACAATGTCAGCACAAGAACTGTTTGTCGGGAGCTTCATGAAATGGGTTTCCATGGCCGAGTAACAGCACACAAGCCTAAGATCACCATGCGCAAGCCAAGCATCGAGTGGTGTAAAGCTCACCGACGTTGGACTCTGGAGCAGTGGAAATGCGTTCCAACATCTAGTGGAAAGCCTTCCCAGAAGAGTGGAGGCTATTATAGCAGCAAAGGAGGGACCAACTCCATATGAATGCCAGTGATTTTGGAATGAGATGTTCGACGAGCAGGTGTCCACATACTTTTGGTAATCTAGTGTATCTTCATATTAAACCATATTTGTTAATATTTTCTCTATCTCCCAGGAGATTTCCCCACTTCTTATTTATTAGGCTCATAAAATGGTATCCATAGAGAGAGTATCCTAATGCCAATATTCTTCACAGTTAGTCTAGCAAAGGGATTGTATGGAACTAAACATACTTCCTCCCCTCTCATCTCCTCCCCACTCATCTCCTCCATCTCTCCAGTCTTTGCGTGGGAGGCCTATGATAAGGGCTCTGAGGTGCACCTCCAGGCCGACCCCACCAAGCTGGAGCTGCTGCACCAGTCCTTCAAGGTCAAGAAGGAGGATTTCAAGGACAAACAGAAGGAGACTATCCTGGATAAGGTACAGAATAAATGCACTGCACTCCATCCTTAACAGCCTCATTTTCAATGTAGATAAACTGCATGCAGAAAGTTGTGAAGCCCATAAAAGTGTCATCAATGTAATGAACATGATTTCAAATCCTACTGTCCATTTTTGATACAAAGTACTCCTTTAACTGGGAAATGTACAAATATTGAATTTCAATTCCAAAGATGAAATGTTTTTACAATTCCAATTCAAACTGTCCAAACAAGTCTAATTCAATTCTATAACTTAAAGATAGTTGGAATTCAAATTGAATTCAATGTAAATTATTCATTTTGAGTGAATTAAAATTGTAATTTCAAATTAAATTGGAATTGACCCCATCCCTGTCATACATTAGTTAATGATATAACTGTTTCATTCTTGTTTGTTTGTTGATGGTCCCATTGAATGACTGTTACTCCTGTGTGTTCTGACTGCTACTCCTGTGTGTTCTGACTGCTACTCCTGTGTGTTCTGACTGCTACTCCTGTGTGTTCTGACTGCTACTCCTGTGTGTTCTGACTGCTACTCCTGTGTGTTCTGACTGCTACTCCTGTGTGTTCTGACTGCTACTCCTGTGTGTTCTGACTGCTACTCCTGTGTGTTCTGACTGCTACTCCTGTGTGTTCTGACTGCTACTCCTGTGTGTTCTGACTGCTACTCCTGTGTGTTCTGACTGCTACTCCTGTGTGTTCTGACTGCTACTCCTGTGTGTTCTGACTGCTACTCCTGTGTGTTCTGACTGCTACTCCTGTGTGTTCTGACTGCTACTCCTGTGTGTTCTGACTGCTACTCCTGTGTGTTCTGACTGCTACTCCTGTGTGTTCTGACTGCTACTCCTGTGTGTTCTGACTGCTACTCCTGTGTGTTCTGACTGCTACTCCTGTGTGTTCTGACTGCTACTCCTGTGTGTTCTGACTGCTACTCCTGTGTGTTCTGACTGCTACTCCTGTGTGTTCTGACTGCTACTCTTGTGTGTTCTGACTGCTACTCTTGTGTGTTCTGACTGCTACTCTTGTGTGTTCTGACTGCTACTCTTGTGTGTTCTGACTGCTACTCTTGTGTGTTCTGACTGCTACTCCTGTGTGTTCTGACTGCTACTCCTGTGTGTTCTGACTGCTACTCCTGTGTGTTCTGACTGCTACTCCTGTGTGTTCTGACTGCTACTCCTGTGTGTTCTGACTGCTACTCCTGTGTGTTCTGACTGCTACTCTTGTGTGTTCTGACTGCTACTCTTGTGTGTTCTGACTGCTACTCTTGTGTGTTCTGACTGCTACTCTTGTGTGTTCTGACTGCTACTCCTGTGTGTTCTGACTGCTACTCCTGTGTGTTCTGACTGCTACTCCTGTGTGTTCTGACTGCTACTCCTGTGTGTTCTGTGTGTGTGTCTCAGTACGGGGGTGAGGAGCACCTGGACGCCCCCCCCAGAGAGCTGCTGCTGGCCCAGACTGAGGACTACGTGGAGTACAGTCGTCACGGTGCCGTGCTGAAGGGACAGGAGAAGGCTGTGGCACGCTCCAAATACGAAGAGGACGTACTCATCCAGAACCACGCGGTGAGGCGTCCAGAACCGATTAACCCCGTAGAGATGAGCACAGTCAGAATGGTCTCTGGTTAGACAGGAACCTTTTGGAGTGTTCTTGAACAGCCCCCTTGTGGAGGAGCACAAGTGCTGGTGTTTTTACAATTACTTTGTCAGACAATAACAATTAAAGTGTTCAAGAACTGTGCCAACTAAAAAAGAGTAAAGGACAGTATTAAGGTAGCATCTATTCAGATGTGCATATGTAACAGTATAGCTTCCATCCCTCTCCTCGCCCCTACCTGGGCTCGAACCAGGGACCCTCTGCACACATCAACAACTGACACCCACGAAGCATCGTTATCCATCGCTCCACAAAAGCCGCGGCCCTTGCAGAGCAAGGGGAACAAATACTTCAAGGTCTCAGAGCGAGTGATGTCACCGATTGAAACGCTATTAGCGCGCACCACCGCTAACTAGTTAGCCATTTCACATCGGTTACACATTCTTACAGAGGTTTCTGGGTTTTTGCTTTGCAGTGTATCTGGGGGTCGTACTGGAGAGAAGGCTGCTGGGGCTTCAAGTGCTGCCACTCCATGGTCAAACAGAGCTACTGCACCGGAGAGGCTGGCATCAAAACTACAGTCAGTATTCTACTAATCATCTGTCATGTTTGAGCCTTGGGTAATGTGATTTCCGTAGTCAATTATAGACACTGAAGTTTTTTTCCCGATGAGATGATTGACAGGTATCTCCCCCTATAGAGCTCCTCGGCCTGTGTTCCGTTTGAGGAGGGACTTGAGCAGGAGGAAGAGGAGGAGCCTAGGACTCTACTGGAGATGCACAGAGAGAAACTTAAAGAGAAGAAGAAGAAGAAGCAGAAGAAGAAGAAGAAGAAGCACGGCTCAGACAGCAGCGACTCTGAGGAAGATGAGGAAAAGAAGAAACAGAAACTGAACAAGGTGAACTTTGACTTCTTTGCGTTGATGTTCATGTGCATGCCTGTGTGTTTATGTACATGTCAGTCCCCTTTGCCTATGTGTGTACTACTACCTGACTATATCTCACCCCCCTATCTCATCCTCCTACCTCCCCTTACCCCCTACCTTCCTCTCTCCCCAGGCCCTGGCTGCAGAGGACGTGCGTCTGAAGCAGGTAGAGGAGATGATGAAAGTGGATGAGAGGAAGAGGAAGTACAACAGCCTGCAGGAGATCAAGGAGCCCACGGAGGAGGAGATGGAGGCCTTCAGGATGAAACGCTCCAGGGAAGACGACCCCATGGCCAACTTCCTGGAGCTGGGGCAGTGATAAGAGGGATAGTGACAACCCCATACTCTACGCTCGCCCCTACCTACAGTATACCCTCTACCATCTCCTCCCACCCCTGTACCCCTTCTCCTCTCCTCCCACCCATGTACCCTCTCCTATATCCCTACCCCGTGTACCCGTCTCCTCCCACCCCTGCACCCTCTCCTATATCCCTACCCCCTGTACCCGTCTCCTCCCACCCCTGCACCCTCTCCTATATCCCTACCCCCTGTACCCGTCTCCTCCCACCCCTGCACCCTACCCTTTACTCTCCCAAATCCCTTCCCTCCTCTCCTACCCCTACCCTCTCCTCCTACCTCTACCCTATCCTCTCCTATACCCCTCTCCTCCTACCCTCTCCTATACCCCTCTCCTCCTACCTCTACCCTATCCTCTCCTATACCCCTCTCCTCCTACCTCTACCCTATCCTCTCCTATACCCCTCTCCTCCTACCCCTACCCTCTCCTCCTACCTCTACCCTATCCTCTCCTATACCCCTCTCCTCCTACTCCTACCCTCTCCCCCTACCTCTACCCTATCCTCTCCTATACCCCTCTTCTATACCCCTACCCTCTCCTCCTATCACACTCTGGAACCCAACCTCCTGTTCTTTGCTTAATGTTCTTACTCTTCAAGATCATGGTTGTCTTTTTATTATTAAGTCTATCAATGTGGTAGAATGTTATTTTCTTTCATATTTGTACATGTAGAATGGATTTTGAACTTTCCGTTTATCCAATAAAAAGCATGATTTCCCTTGGTTCTCTTTTACCGGTATGAAACACTAGCACAGGATACCGCGCGGTAAAACACCGTTTCCCATTCATTTCAATGGAAGGAAAGCGGAGAGGGCGGTGTGAAGTTGGCGGAAAAAATGCAACTTTTACCGACTTTATGCAAATCACCAGCGGCAACCGCTGGGCGATGACCAATCATATCGAGTGGTTCTGATGAATTTGAAGCTATGCGACCCAAGGCTGGAGACTTTCTTCAGGGAAGATGGCTGACAAGAATACTAGGGTGGAAGCAAATGTAAGTGATAACGTCATAACGAATCATGGCAAAAAAATTTTTACAGTTGACAAGAATATGTTAGTTAATGTAGAGACAAACGATTATGCATATTTTTTTATCATAAAGTTAATTTACGAAAATCGCGATTTAGCAAGCTAGCTGACTAGCTAACATGGGTGTTGTGACATGGAAATAAAATTGTAATTGTAATTCTGGTTGTTTGTTTTAGGGACTCCTGAAACAACCAGCAAACCAGGCTGTAGTCTTGTGAAACAGTGGATGTAAAGAATCTAGCTGACTAAAGCGTTTACTGCAAATTGAATGTACAATTGTGTAAGCTTGCTTTGCTAATATTTGCCATGCAATGCAGATAGATGAAATATGTAGCTAGCTAGCTACAGTCGTGGCCAAAAGTTGAGAATGACACATATTAATTTCCACAACGTTTGCTGCTTCAGTGTCTTTATATATTTTTGTCAGATGTTACTATGGAATACTGAAGTATAATTACAAGCATTTCATAAGTGTCAAAGGCTTTTATTGACAATTACATAAAGTTGATGCAAAGAGTCAATATTTGCAGTGTTGACCCTTCTTTTTCAAGACCTCTGCAATCTGCTCTGGCATGCTGCCAATTAACTTCTGGGCCACATCCTGACTGACGGCAGCCCATTCTTGCATAATCAATGCTTGGAGTTTGTCAGAATTTGTGGGGTTTTGTTTGTCCACCCGCCTCATGAAGATTGACCACAAGTTCTCAATGGGATTCAGGTCTGGGGAGTTTTCTGGCCATGGACCCAAAAGATCAATGTTTTATTACCAGAGGCACTTAGTTATCACTTTTGCCTTATGTCAAGGTGCTCCATCATGCTGGAAAAGGCATTGTTCGTCACCAAACTGTTCCTGGATGATTGGGAGAAGTTGCTCTCGGAGGATGTGTTGGTACCATTCTTTATTCAAGGCCGTGTTCTTGGGCAAAATTCTGAGTGAGCCCACTCCCTTGGCTGAGAAGCAACCCCACACATGAATGGTCTCAGGATGCTTTACTGTTGGCATGACACAGGACTGATGGTAGCGCTCAACTTGTCTTCTCCGGACAAGGGTTTTTCCGGATACCCCAAACAATCGGAAAGGGGATTCATCAGAGAAAATGACTTCAGCAGTCCAATCCCTGTACCTTTTGCAGAATATCAGTCTGTCCCTGATGTTTTTCCTGGAGAGAAGTGGCTTCTTTGCTGCCCTCCTTGACACCAGGCCATCCTCCAAAAGTCTTCGCCTCACTGTGCGTGCAGATGCACTCACACCTTCCTGCTGCCATTCCTGAGCAAGCTCTGTACTGGTGGTGCCCCGATCCCGCAGCTGAATCAACTTTAGGAGACGGTCCTGGCGTTTGCTGGACTTTCTTGGGCGCCCTGAAGCCTTCTTCACAACAATTGAACCGCTCTTCTTGAAGTTCTTGATAAACCGATAAATGGTTGATTTTGGTGCAATCTTACTGGCATCAATATGTGCCTGTGAAGCCCTTTTTGTGCAAAGCAATGATGACGGCACATGTTTCCTTACAGGTAACCATGGTTGACAGAGGAAGAACAATGATTCCAAGCACCACCCTCCTTTTGAAGCTTCCAGTCTGTTATTCAAACTCAATGACAGAGTGATCTCCAGCCTTGTCCTCATCAACACTAACACCTGTGTTAACGAGAGAATCACTGACATGATGTCAGCTGGTCCTTTTGTGGCAGGGCTGAAATGCAATGGAAATGTTTTTGGGGGATTCAGTTCATTTGCATGGCAAAGAGGGACTTTGCAATTAATTGCAATTCATCTGATCACTCATCATAACATTCTGGAGTATATGCAAATTGCCATCATACAAACTGAGGCAGCAGACTGTGAAAATTAATATTTGTGTCATTCTCAAACCTTTTGGCCACGACTGTATGTTCTTATTGTGCAGTGGAGGATAAAAAATACCTGTATGCCTATGGATGTGTAGCTAGCTACCTAGCCGATCTGTGTATGGACCCAAACGTTTGGTATATGTTATTAGTTAAGAACCTAGCAATGATCCTCAGCTATCATAGCCAGTTGTATCAACTTCAAAACAGTCTGAATGACATTAATGAAGCCTATGGATTGAGTAGAATATAATATAACTTTGTGCCAAGGATGCAAGTCGTATATACATCTAGTTATTACCTCGCATGAGATCTCCACATTGTAGCCTGTACATTTAATATATTCACTGATCATGTACTCTACCTTGGCAACGGTAAGGTATGAAAGACAGATTATTTTTCAGTCATATCCAATACCAGGAGAATCACATTCCAGTCTTTGTATGATGCTGTGTCTGCATGTATTTATTACAATTATACACTTCAATAGTGTATGTCAACCATTGATGTCCTGGGATATCAATGGTTACACATTGTAACTATGCATTAGACTAGAAACCTGATTTAACTACTTAAAGGCTGATTTGTAAATCTCATATATGGAAATATAATTGAAAACTGTACACTACACTTCCTATGCATCATGTAAATACTCTAAAACTGGTTCATCTCTATCTAATGCCCTTCATCTGATCAACAGGATAGGTGTAGTATTAAATCAAATGAGACTTAATTTCAACCAGTAGAGAATGTAAAAAGCTTTATTGAAAGTACATTATCCAAGGGTTATAAATACATGAATTACAAATATAATTGTAATATTATAAATACAAGTTGAATCTGTACTTCAATGCACATCTGTTGTGCATTATAAAAACAGGAAGAAATGTGGCGAGAGGTGTAACAGACAGAAAGGGAAAGAGGTATGAACTTAGGAGCAGGGAAGGCAGCATATGATTAATGAACCAGTGCAACTAAAAATATTTTCTCAGTTCATCACAATTACATAATAGTGTCTCCAGTCAGCCCGAAGGTTATCTTAAGAGCGGGTGAGGTGGCGATGATGGGAATGGGGGTTGGCATCCTCTCTCACATCAAAACATCTGCAGACGAGAGACAGATGGAGAGAGAGAGAGCATGTTTAAGCCCTGTTTTTATTGTTAGTCATCATAATCATCAGGAGGTGAAATGCAAAACTGACCTTGGATCATTAACTCTCGGACTACTGCATCTCTATCTGTATTTCAATGTAAAGGATCTCTTTAATAATACTTCCTGTTGACCCGACCATGTGACCTCTCACCTCTGATCATGCTGTGCCCTCTATGTAGCCAGTCCTAATGCCTCAGGGGTTCACCGACACTGCTGATATAACCCTAGAGGATTTAGGGAGAAGAGGAGAGAGGGATGAAGTGAAGGAGAGTGACTTGTTGAGAAGATAAGGTAGTTAAAGAGACAGTGTTCAACAACAATCTGTGTGTGTGTGGCCTCATCTGGTGTCCACACCACACCAAGTGACTGCAGAGTACTTTATGCTGAAAAACATGAACGGACACACGAGGACAAACAATATAGCGTAGTTATAGATTTAATTAAGTGTCTTACTATTCTCCATGGTTGGCCCTCTTGCCTATTCTTTGAAGGTGGAAGGAGCCACAGTTATACACCTGAGCCTGCTTACTACACAACACAATCTATCAATCAGATTGATACATGAGCGTGTAGGTGTGAGTTATAGGGTATCTAATTGTTCTACATTTTTTCAATATGGGTGATTTAAAATAGCCTGTTTTGGTTTTGTACAGACATCACACCCTTACCAAAACAGCACCCTCACCTGAGAAGTAGAAATCAAAGGGACAGAAACTGGGAATTGAATAACTGCAGATGACAGCTACGTAAATGGAATACTCTTATTGCAATGTGAATTAATCTTAAAAAGAGCCTTTGGTTGTGCATAGTGTAGTCTATGGTGTTGCCAGGGAACAGCACCTTCTTCGAAGAAGTAGGAGGTGAAGATCTCCCGCACACGGATTGCCTCTTGCTGCGTTGTTGGACCCCATGCTTGAAACATCCTGCAGAGCAGCAGACTGATATTGAATTCATTTAGTTAGCTATCTATACAGTATGTGAAGTTTGCTAGATAGCTAGCTAGCCAACTAGCTATCACATTTAGCAGCTCATTTGAGTTAGCCTGCACTGTAGGTAGTTAGATAATAATACATCATTGTTTTACATTTTCGAAATGGATTGACTTACTTGAATAGGTTCTCCTAGGCATGTGGACAACTGGAAACAGGGCAGCAAAGTTTGTTTGTCAGCAGAGCGTTTTAGAGGATATTACTATTGAACTATGTACCCATTTAATAACCAAACCTTCATACAAACTTGCTTTGCTGAATTCTTGACACAATCGAGCATGCTGCCAGCACGCCCACAAGCGAGTCACAATGGGCGGCCTAAGCCGCACGTGGCAATTTACTGCTATCTAGTGTACATTCACCGTTAGTGACAATTGGTGGAATAAATAATTTTATATATTCCCATTCTGTTCGTGAATTATTTTATCTCAGTACGCACTGAAAATGTAATATATCAATGAAAGTATAGGTGATGTAAGTGCTGTGTAAACAAAATAAATTGGCTAACACTTTTAGTACCTAAGAAGTGCCAAGCACTGCAGACAAATAGTTGCGGCAAAAATACTTTGCTTGGCCCACGTCTGGTATGGGTTTGTGCTTGTCTCATCAGTGGAACCTGAAACAGGACGTGGGAGAGAGACAACAGGACAGGGGGAGAGACAACAGGACAGGGGGGGAGAGACAACAGGACAGGGGGGAGACAACAGGACAGGGGGAGAGACAACAGGACAGGGGGAGAGACAACAGGACAGGGGGAGAGACAACAGGACAGGGGGAGAGACAACAGGACAGGGGGAGAGACAACAGGACAGGGAGAGAGACAACAGGACAGGGGGAGAGACAACAGGACAGGGAGAGATACAACAGGACAGGGGGAGAGACAACAGGGCAAGGGGGGGAGAGACACCTCTACATGCATCATCTTCGATCTTCTGATTCACAAACCACACATGTCATTGTTCAATGGTCCCCATCTCTGGAATAGTTATACATTAGCTGTTTCTTTGCATGCCAATTAGTTTGAGGGCTTAATCACAATTTTATCATGTGTTTTATTTAGTTGACATTGTGGTTTTATTCTGTGAAACATTGCCAACACAGTGCTTCACCCTCTTCTTCCATTGGGGAGAATTTGATGGGTTTTCTCTGGTTCTTGTGTCTGGACACATCTGGTAATCCTCAGTTTTTCCTTGGGGCCGCCTTGTATGATGTTTGTTTTTCAGATTTCTCATGTTATGGTGATAACCTGAGAAGTTGACGGTATAGCGTCTATCAAAACATCCCCTAATGCAATTTGGCCCCTTGGCACAACTGTCCAAAGCTGTCAATCAATCACGAGCCTAGGGAATCAAGTGTCAGATTAAATTTCACACAATAACCGGTGAGAGAAAATCCTCAAAACCAATACATTCAACTTCCATCTTAGACTTTGCTTTATTTATATACATTACAAGGATTGTCAGAGGGAAATCTTGCTGAGTTGGTTGAAACTAATTACCTCATGGTGAAAGTATTTGTTGGCAGAGAGAGAGAGAACTATTGCTGAAACAGGGTGGATGTTCATGTTTTGCATTTGGGGTTAAAATACACACAGGATTTCTTGCCAGGGCTGCACTTCAGAGATGGTATTTCGACCTGACATTGGAGTATTATGTAGGCGGTAAGGTTGTGCTTCCGTTCTGTGGAACTGAAAGGTTGGGCAACCCATAAAAATGCTGCTGTTTATCAAGTTGACCTCTTCAGTTGGTGAGTAGCCTACATGTTTTCTCTTTTTATATTCCTTCATTATGTTCCCTAACAATGTCATAATGCGTGAGAGATGTTCCCTAACGATGTCATAATGCGTGAGAGATGATCCCTAATGATGGTGTAATGTGTGAGATGATCCGTAATGATGGCGTAATATGTGAGAGATGTTCTCCAACGATGTCATGATGCGTGAGAGATGTTCCCTAATGATGGCGTAATGTGTGAGAGATGATCCCTAACGATGTCATAATGTGTGAGAGATGTTCCCCAACGATGTCATAATGGGTGAGAGATGATCCCTAACGATGGCATAATGTGTGAGAGATGATCCCTAACGATGTCATAATGCAAGGGAGAGGATCCCTAACGATGTCATAATGCGTGAGAGATGATCCCTAATGATGTCATAATGCGTGAGAGATGATCCCTAACGATGTCATAATGCGTGAGAGATGTTCCCTAATGATGGCGTAATGTGTGAGAGATGTTCCCTAATGATGGCATAATGTGTGAGAGATGTTCCCTAACGATGGCATGTGTGAGATGATCCCCAACGATGGCATAATGTGTGAGAGATGTTCCCTAAAGATGTCATAATGCGTGAGAGATGTTCCCTAATGATGGCGTAATGCGTGAGAGATGTTCCCTAATGATGGCGTAATGTGTGAGAGATGTTCTCTAATGATGGCGTAATGTGTGAGATGATCCCTAATGATGGCGAAATGTGTGAGAGATATTCTCCAACGATGGCATAATGCGTGAGAGATGTTCCCTAATGATGGCGTAATGTGTGAGAGATTATCCCTAACGATGTCATAATGTGTGAGAGATGTTCCCCAACGATGTCATAATGTGTGAGAGATGATCCCTAACGATGTCATAATGCGTGAGAGATGATCCCTAACGATGTCATAATGCGTGAGAGATGATCCCTAACGATGTCATAATGCGTGAGAGATGATCCCTAACGATGTCATAATGCGTGAGAGATGATCCCTAACGATGTCATAATGCGTGAGAGATGATCCCTAACGATGTCATAATGCGTGAGAGATGATCCCTAACGATGTCATAATGCGTGAGAGATGTTCCCTAATGATGGCGTAATGTGTGAGAGATGTTCCCTAATGATGGCGTAATGTGTGAGAGATGTTCCCTAACGATGGCATGTGTGAGATGATCCCTAACGATGGCATAATGTGTGAGAGATGTTCCCTAATGATGGCATAATGTGTGAGAGATATTCTCCAACGATGGCATAATGTGTGAGAGATGTTCCCTAATGATGTCCCCTAACGATGTCATAATGTGTGAGAGATGTTCCCTAACGATGTCATAATGTGTGAGAGATGATCCCTAACGATGTCATAATGCATGAGAGATGATCCCTAATGATGGCGTAATGTGTTAGATGATCCCTAATGATGGCGTAATGTGTGAGAGATGTTCTCCAACGATGGCATAATGCGTGAGAGATGTTCCCTAATGATGGCGTAATGTGTGAGAGATTATCCCTAACGATGTCATAATGTGTGAGAGATGTTCCCCAACGATGTCATAATGTGTGAGAGATGATCCCTAACGATGTCATAATGCGTGAGAGATGATCCCTAACGATGTCATAATGCGTGAGATGATCCCTAACGATGTCATAATGCGTGAGAGATGATCCCTAACGATGTCATAATGCGTGAGAGATGTTCCCTAATGATGGCGTAATGTGTGAGAGATGTTCCCTAATGATGGCGTAATGTGTGAGAGATGTTCCCTAACAATGGCATGTGTGAGATGATCCCTAACGATGGCATAATGTGTGAGAGATGTTCCCTAATGATGGCGTAATGTGTGAGAGATATTATCCAACGATGGCATAATGTGTGAGAGATGTTCCCTAACGATGGCATGTGTGAGATGATCCCTAACGATGGCATAATGTGTGAGAGATGTTCTCCAACGATGGCATAATGTGTGAGAGATGTTCTCCAACGATGTCATAATGTGTGAGAGATGATCCCTAACGATGTCATAATGTGTGAGAGATGATCCCTAACGATGTCATAATGTGTGAGAGATGATCCCTAACGATGGCATAATGTGTGAGAGATGATCCCTAAAGATGTCATAATGCGTGAGAGATGATCCCTAAAGATGGCATAATGCGTGAGAGATGATCCCTAACGATGGCATAATGCGTGAGAGATGATCCCTAAAGATGTCATAATGCGTGAGAGATGATCCCTAACGATGTCATAATGTGTGAGAGATGATCCCTAACGATGGCATAATGTGTGAGAGATGATCCCTAACGATGGCATAATGTGTGAGAGATGATCCCTAATGATGGCATAATGTGTGAGAGATGATCCCTAACGATGGCTTAATGTGTGAGAGATGATCCCTCACGATGGCATAATGTGTGAGATGATCCCTAATGATGGTATAATGTGTGAGAGATGATCCCTAACGATGGCATAATGTGTGAGAGATGATCCCTAACGATGGCATAATGTGTGAGAGATGATCCCTAACGATGGCTTAATGTGTGAGAGATGATCCCTCACGATGGCATAATGTGTGAGAGATGTTCCCTAACGATGGTATAATGTGTGAGAGATGTTCCCTAATGATGGCGTAATGTGTGAGAGATTTTATCCAACGATGGCATAATGTGTGAGAGATGTTCCCTAACGATGGCATGTGTGAGATGATCCCTAACGGTGGCATAATGTGTGAGAGATGTTCTCCAACGATGGCATAATGTGTGAGAGATGTTCTCCAACGATGGCATAATGTGTGAGAGATGATCCCTAAAGATGTCATAATGCGTGAGAGATGATCCCTAAAGATGGCATAATGCGTGAGAGATGATCCCTAAAGATGGCATAATGCGTGAGAGATGATCCCTAACGATGTCCCCTAACGATGTCATAATGTGTGAGAGATGATCCCTAACGATGGCATAATGTGTGAGAGATGATCCCTAACGATGGCATAATGTGTGAGAGATGATCCCTAATGATGGCATAATGTTTGAGAGATGATCCCTAACGATGGCTTAATGTGTGAGAGATGATCCCTCACGATGGCATAATGTGTGAGAGATGTTCCCTAACGATGGTATAATGTGTGAGAGATGATCCCTAACGATAGTATAATGTGTGAGAGATATTATTTTATTTATTTTTATTTCACCTTTATTTAACCAGGTAGGCTAGTTGAGAACAAGTTCTCATTTGCAACTGCGACCTGGCCAAGATAAACCAAAGCAGTTCGAGACCTACAACAACACAGAGTTACACATGGAATAATCAAACATACAGTCAATAATACAATATAAAAAGCCTATATATAAGGCATGTGCAAATGAGGTAGGATAAGGGAGGTAAGGCAATAAATTGGCCATGGCGGCGAAGTAATTACAATATTGCAATTAAAAACTGGAATGGTAGAATGTGCAGAAGATGAATGTGCAAGTAGAGATACTGGGGTGCAAAGGAGCAAGATAAATAAATACAGTATGGGGATGAGGTAGTTGGATGGGCTATTTACAGATGGGCTATGTACAGGTGCAGTGATCTGTGAGCTGCTCTGACAGCTGGTGCTTAAAGCTAGTGAGGGAGGTAAGTGTCTCCAGCTTTAGTGATTTTTGCAGTTCCTTCCAGTCATTGGCAGCAGAGAACTGGAAGGAGAGGCGGCCAAAGTAAGAATTGGCTTTGGGGGTGACCAGTGAGATATACCTGCTGGAGCGCGTGCTACGGGTGGGTGCTGCTATGGTGACCAGTGACCTGAGATAAGGCGGGGCTTTACCTAGCAGGGTCTTGTAGATGACCTGGAGCCAGTGGCGACGAGTATGAAGCGAGGGCCAGCCAACGAGAGCGTACAGGTTGCAGTGGTGGGTAGTATGTGTGTTACTGGATTTTTGTGAATAATGACTAAAATATGTATACATTTGACTTAGAATCATAACTAAACAGAATACTACTATGTTACTGTATGGATGAATGAACCTATGAATCATAATGCTGAATATAATGTGTTCCTTGTTAGAAAGAATGTAGTTATCTTCAGACAGGCTGGAATGATGTGTTCCTTACAGGAAATTCTGTCTCTACCCAGGGAGGGGAGAGACCTTGGGTTGGTTGCAGATTGTTTAACAGGTGGCAGACAGTAATGTGAGAACGCTAACCGTACTACCATTGTATCCGAGAGGAGGAAGGACATTTTAAAACCTGTGACGTCATCTTTATTACACTGCTCAAAAAAATAAAGGGAACACTTAAACAACACAATGTAACTCCAAGTCAATCACACTTCTGTGAAATCAAACTGTCCACTTAGGAAGCAACACTGATTGACAATAAATTGCACATGCTGTTGTGCAAATGGAATAGACAAAAGGTGGAAATTATAGGCAATTAGCAAGACACCCCCAAAAAAGGAGTGATTCTGCAGGTGGTGACCACAGACCACTTCTCAGTTCCTATGCTTCCTCGCTGATGTTTTGGTCACTTTTGAATGCTGGCGGTGCTCTCACTCTAGTGGTAGCATGAGACGGAGTCTACAACCCACACAAGTGGCTCAGGTAGTGCAGTTCATCCAGGATGGCACATCAATGCGAGCTGTGGCAAAAAGGTTTGCTGTGTCTGTCAGCGTAGTGTCCAGAGCATGGAGGCGCTACCAGGAGACAGGCCAGTACATCAGGAGACGTGGAGGAGGCCGTAGGAGGGCAACAACTCAGCAGCAGGACCGCTACCTCCGCCTTTGTGCAAGGAGGTGCACTGCCAGCGCCCTGCAAAATTACCTCCAGCAGGCCACAAATGTGCATGTGTCTGCTCAAACGGTCAGAAACAGACTCCATGAGGGTGGTATGAGGGCCCGATGTCCACAGGTGGGGGTTGTGCTTACAGCCCAACACCGTGCAGGACGTTTGGCATTTGCCAGAGAACACCAAGATTGGCAAATTCGCCACTGGCGCCCTGTGCTCTTCACAGATGAAAGCAGGTTCACACTGAGCACATGTGACAGACGTGACAGAGTCTGGAGACGCCGTGGAGAACGTTCTGCTGCCTGCAACATCCTCCAGCATGACCGGTTTGGCGATGGGTCAGTCATGGTGTGGGGTGGCATTTCTTTGTGGGGCCGCACAGCCCTCCATGTGCTCGCCAGAGGTAGCCTGACTGCCATTAGGTACCGAGATGAGATCCTCAGACCCCTTGTGAGACCATATGCTGACACATGCACATTTGTGGCCTGCTGGAGGTCATTTTGCAGGGCGCAGGCAGTGCACCTCCTTGCACAAAGGCGGAGGTAGCGGTCCTGCTGCTGGGTTGTTGCCCTCCTCTGGCCTCCTCCACGTCTCCTGATGTACTGGCCTGTCTCCTGGTAGCGCCTCCATGCTCTGGACACTACGCTGACAGACACAGCAAACCTTTTTGCCACAGCTCGCATTGATGTGCCATCCTGGATGAACTCCACTACCTGAGCCACTTGTGTGGGTTGTAGACTCCGTCTCATGCTACCACTAGAGTGAGAGCACCGCCAGCATTTAAAAGTGACCAAAACATCAGCGAGGAAGCATAGGAACTGAGAAGTGGTCTGTGGTCACCACCTGCAGAATCACTCCTTTTTTGGGGGTGTCTTGCTAATTGCCTATAATTTCCACCTTTTGTCTATTCCATTTGCACAACAGCATGTGCAATTTATTGTCAATCAGTGTTGCTTCCTAAGTGGACAGTTTGATTTCACAGAAGTGTGATTGACTTGGAGTTACATTGTGTTGTTTAAGTGTTCACTTTATTTTTTGAGCAGTGTATATAACCTGATGTAAATTGTACTATGATCAGTACTCTCGAGAATAAACACTATTGATTGATTGATTTTGAGACTGGTTTCTGTCCATTTAATGCTGATAAGTATCTTACAAATTCTTATGTATGGGCAGAGTGTTTTAATTGAAATTTTTTATTTTATTTATTTTATTTTTTTATTTTACCGTTATTTTACCAGGTAAGTTGACTGAGAACTCGTTCTTATTTGCAGCAACGACCTGGGGAATAGTTACAGGGGAGAGGAGGGGGATGAATGAGCCAATTGTAAACTGGGGATTATTAGGTGACCATGATGGTTTGAGGGCCAGATTGGGAATTTAGCCAGGACACCGGGGTTAACACCCCTACTCTTACGATAAGTGCCATGGGATCTTTTAATGACCTCAGAGAGTCAGGACACCCGTTTAACGTCCCATCCGAAAGACTGCACCCTACACAGGGCAGTGTCCCCAATCACTGCTCTGGGGCATTGGGATATTTTTTAGACCAGAGGAAAGAGTGCCTCCTACTGGCCCTCCAACACCACTTCCAGCAGCATCTGGTCTCCCATCCAGGGACTGACCAGGACCAACCCTGCTTAGCTTCAGAAGCAAGCCTGCAGTGGTATGCAGGGTGGTATGCGTGAGAGATGATTGATTGATTAATAAACATATAGGAATTAAATTCCTTTAACAATGTGGGGCTTGGGTGACAAAATGGATGGCACTGTATCCAAGATGGCACAAGATGGCATAGACTGCATCCAACTTGTTGAGTAGAGTGTTGGAGGCTATTTTGAAAATGACATTGCCGAAGTCGAGGATGGTCAGTTTTACGAGAATTTGATGTTAATTGACATGCATAATGTGATGTCTACAAACCAAAACACAGAGTAAACCTTGCTGAAAAAAAACAGTTGAACAACAAAGTATGTTAGCAATGTCTTCATTGTAATTGAATATCATTGCCGTTCAACTACAAAACAAAGTGCTGTGCGTATTGGAGAGTTTCTCTATATCTCTCACACATTATGACATTGTTAGGTAACATCTCTCACACATTATGACATTGTTAGGGAACATCTCCCACACATTATGACATTGTTAGGGAACATCTCTCACACATTATGACATTGTTAGGGAACATCTCCCACACATTATGCCATCGTTAGGGATCATCTCTCACACATTATGCCATCGTTAGGGGACATCGTTAGGGAACATCTCTCACACATTATGACATCGTTAGGGATCATCTCCCACACATTATGACATCGTTAGGGAACATTTCTCCCACATCATGACATCGTTAGGGATCATCTCTCACACATCATGACATCGTTAGGGAACATCTCTCACACATTATGACATCATTAGGGATCATCTCTCACACATTATGACATTGTTAGGGAACATCTCTCACACATTATGACATCGTTAGGGATCATCTCTCACACATTATGACATTGTTAGGGAACATCTCTCACGCATTATGACATTGTTAGGGAACATAATGAAGGAATAGAAAAAGAGAAAACATGTAGGCTACTCACCAACTGAAGAGGTCAACTTGATAAACAGCAGCATTTTTATGGGTTGCCCAACCTTTCAGTTCCACAGAACGGAAGCACAACCTTACCGCCTACATAATACTCCAATGTCAGGTCGAAATACCATCTCTGAAGTGCAGCACTGGCAAGAAATCCTGTGTGTATTTTAACCCCAAATGCAAAACATGAACATCCACCCTGTTTCAGCACTAGTTCTCTCTCTCTGCCAACAAATACTTTCACCATGAGGTAATTAGTTTCAACCAACTCAGCAAGATTTCCCTCTGACAATCCTTGTAATGTATATAAATAAAGCAAAGACTAAGATGGAAGTTGAATGTATTGGTTTTGAGGATTTTCTCTCACCGGTTATTGTGTGAAATTTAATCTGACACTTGATTCCCTAGGCTCGTGATTGATTGACAGCTTTGGACAGCTTTGGACAAACTCTGAGGATTACCAGATGTGTCCAGACACAAGAACCAGAGAAAACCCATCAAATTCTCCCCAATGGAAGAAGAGGGTGAAGCACTGTGTTGGCAATGTTTCACAGAATAAAACCACAATGTCAACTAAAACACATGATAAAATTGTGATTAAGCCCTCAAACTAATTGGCATGCAAAGAAACAGCTAATGTATAACTATTCCAGAGATGGGGACCATTGAACAATGACATTTGTGGTTTCTGAATCAGAAGATCGAAGATGATGCACGTAGAGGTGTCTCTCCCCCTGTCCTGTTGTCTCTCCCCCTGTCCTGTTGTCTCTCCCCCACGTCCTGTTTCAGGTTCCACTGATGAGACAAGCACAAACCCATACCAGACATGGGCCAAGTGAAGTATTTTTGCAGCAACTATGTCTGCAGTGCTTGGCATTCTTAGGTACTAAAAGTGTTAGCCAATTTATTTTGTTTACACAGCACTTACATCACCTATACTTTCAGTGATATATGACATTTTCAGTGCGTACTTAGATAAAATAATTCACAAACAGAATGGGAATATATAAAATTATTTATTCCACCAATTGTCACTAACGGTGAATGTACACTAGATAGCAGTAAATTGCCACGTGCGGCTTAGGCCGCCCATTGTGACTCGCTTGTGGGCGTGCTGGCAGCATGTTCGATTGTGTCAAGAATTCAGCATAGCAGGTTTGTATGAAGGTTTGGTTATTACATTTATTTATTTATTTATTTAACCTTTATTTAACCAGGTAGGCAAATTGAGAACACGTTGTCATTTACAATTGCGACCTGGCCAAGATAAAGCAAAGGAGTTCGACACATACAACAACACATAGTTACACATGGAGTAAAACAAACATACAGTCAATAATACAGTGAAAAATAAGTCTATATACAATGTGAGCAAGTGAGGTGAGATAAGGGAGGTGAAGGCAAATAAAAAATATATATAAATAAAAATATAAAAAAGGCCATGGTGGCGAAGTAAATACAATATAGCAAGTTAAAAAAAACACTGGAATGGTTGGTTTGCAGTGGAAGAAGGTGCAAAGTAGAGATAGAAATAATGGGGTGCAAAGGAGCAAAATAAATAAATACAGTAGGTAAAGAGGTAGTTGTTTGGGCTAAATTATAGATGGGCTATGTACAGGTGCAGTAATCTATGAGCTGCTCTGACAGCTGGTGCTTAAAGCTAGTGAGGGAGATAAGTGTTTCCAGTTTCAGAGATTTTTGTAGTTCGTTCCAGTCATTGGCAGCAGAGAACTGGAAGGAGAGGCGGCCAAAGGAAGAATTGGTTTTGGGGGTGACCAGAGAGATATACCTGCTGGAGCGCGTGCTACAGGTAGGTGCTGCTATGTTGACCAGCGAGCTGATATAAGGGGGGACTTTACCTAGCAGGGTTTTGTAGATGACCTGGAGCCAGTGGGTTTGGCGACGAGTATGAAGCGAGGGCCAGCCAACGTGAGTGTACAGGTCGCAGTGGTGGGTAGTATATGGGGCTTTGGTGACAAAACGGATGGCACTGTGATAGACTACATCCAATTTATTGAGTAGGGTTTTGGAGGCTATTTTGTAAATGACATCACCGAAGTCGAGGATTGGTAGGATGGTCAGTTTTACAAGGGTATGTTTGGCAGCATGAGTGAAGGATGCTTTGTTGCGGAATAGGAAGCCAATTCTAGATTTAACTTTGGATTGGAGATGTTTGATGTGAGTCTGGAAGGAGAGTTTACAGTCTAACCAGACACCTAGGTATTTGTAGTTGTCCACATATTCTAAGTCAGAGCCGTCCAGAGTAGTGATGTTGGACAGGCGGGCAGGTGCAGGCAGCGATCGGTTGAAGAGCATGCATTTAGTTTTACTTGTATTTAAGAGCAATTGGAGGCCACGGAAGGAGAGTTGTATGGCATTGAAGCTCGCCTGGAGGGTTGTTAACACAGTGTCAAAAGAAGGGCCAGAAGTATACAGAATAGTGTCGTCTGCGTAGAGGTGGATCAGAGACTCACCAGCAGCAAGAGCGACATCATTGATGTATACAGAGAAGAGAGTCGGTCCAAGAATTGAACCCTGTGGCACCCCCATAGAGACTGCCAGAGGTCCGGACAACAGACCCTCCGATTTGACACACTGAACTCGATCAAAGAAGTAGTTGGTGAACCAGGCGAGGCAATCATTAGAGAAACCAAGGCTGTCGAGTCTGCCGATGAGGATGTGGTGATTGACAGACTCAAAAGCCTTGGCCAGGTCAATGAATATGGCTGCACAGTACTGTTTCTTATCGATGGCGGTTAAGATATCGTTTATGACCTTGAGCGTGGCTGAGGTGCACCCATGACCAGCTCTGAAACCAGATTGCATAGCGGAGAAGGTATGGTGGGATTCGAAATGGTCGATAATCTGATTGTTGACTTGGCTTTCGAAGACCTTAGAAAGGCAGGGTAGGATAGATATAGGTCTGTAGCTGTTTGGGTCAAGAGTGTCCCCCCCTTTGAAGAGGGGGATAACCGCAGCTGCTTTCCAATCTTTGGGAATCTCAGACGACACGAAAGAGAGGTTGAAAAGGCTGGTAATAGGGGTGGCAACAATTTCAGCAGATAGTTTTAGAAAGAAAGGGTCCAGATTATCTAGCCCGGCTGATTTGTAAGGGTCCAGATTTTGCAGCTCTTTCAGAACATCAGCTGATTGTATTTGGGAGAAAGAGAAATGGGGAAGGCGTGGGCGAGTAGCAGAGGGGAGGGCAGTGCTGTTGACCGGGGTAGGGGTAGCCAGGTGGAAAGCATGGCTAGCCGTAGAAAAATGCTTATTGAAATTCTCAATTATAGGGGGATTTGTCGGTGGTGACAGTGTTTCCTATCTTCAGTGCAGTTGGAATCTGGGTGGAGGTGTTCTTATTCTCCATGGACTTTTCAGTGTCCCAGAACTTTTTTGAGTTTGTGTTGCAGGAAGCAAATTTCTGCTTGAAAAAGCCAGCCTTGGCTTTTCTAACTGCCTGTGTATATTGGTTTCTAGCTTCCCTGAAAAGTTGCATATCACGGGGGCTGTTCGATGCTAATGCAGAACGCCATAGGATGTTTTTCTGTTGGTTAAGGGCAGTCAGGTCAGGAGAGAACCAAGGGCTATGTCTGTTCCTGGTTCTAAATTTCTTGAATGGGGCATGCTTATTCAAGATGGTGAGGAAGGCATTTTTTAAAAATATCCAGGCATCCTCTACTGACGGGATGAGATCAATATCCTTCCAGGATACCTCGGCCAGGTCGATTAGAAAGGCAGTGATGACAGTGATGAGTGGAGGTCGTTTGACCGCTGACCCATTACGGATGCAGGCAATGAGGCAGTGATCGCTGAGATCTTGGTTGAAAACAGCAGAGGTGTATTTGGAGGGCAAGTTGGTTAGGATGATGTCTATGAGGGTGCCCGTGTTTACGGAATTGGGGTGGTACCTGGTAGGTTCATTGATAATTTGTGTGAGATTGAGGGCATCAAGCTTAGATTGTAGGATGGCTGGGGTGTTAAGCATGTTCCAATTTAGGTCGCCTAGCAGCACGAGCTCTGAAGATAGATGGGGGGCAATCAGTTCACATATGGTGTCCAGAGCACAGCTGAGGGCAGAGGGTGGTCTATAGCAGGCGGCAACGGTGAGAGACTTGTTTTTAGAGAGTTGGATTTTTAAAAGTAGAAGTTCAAATTGTTTTGGAACAGACCTGGATGGTAAAACAGAACTCTGCAGGCAATCTTTGCAGTAGATTGCAACACCGCCCCCTTTGGCCGTTCTATCTTGTCTGAAAATCTTGTAGTTTGGGATGAAAATGTCAGAATTTTTGGTGGTCTTCCTAAGCCAGGATTCAGACACGGCTAAAACATCTGGGTTGGCAGAGTGTGCTAAAGCAGTGAACAAAACAAACTTAGGGAGGAGGCTTCTAATGTTAACATGCATGAAACCAAGGCTATTACGGTTACAGAAGTCATCAAAAGAGAGCGCCTGGCGAATAGGAGTGGAGCTAGGTACTGCAGGGCCTGGATTCACCTCTACATCACCAGAGGAACAGAGGAGGAGTAGGATAAGGGTACGGCTAAAAGCTATGAGAATTGGTCGTCTAGAACGTCTAGAACAGAGAGTAAAAGGACGTTTCTGGGGGCGATAAAATAGCTTCAAGGAATAATGTACAGACAAAGGTATGGTAGGATGTGAATACAGTGGAGGTAAACCTAGGTATTGAGTGATGATGAGAGAGATATTGTCTCTAGAAACATAATTGAAACCAGGTGATGTCATCGCATATGTGGGTGGTGGAACTGAAAGGTTGGATATGGTATAGTGAGCAGGGCTAGAGGCTCTACAGTGAAATAAGCCAATAAACACTAACCAGAACAGCAATGGACAAGGCATATTTACATTAAGGAGAGGCATGCTTAGCCGAGTGATCATAAGGGTCCAGTGAGTAGAGGTTGGTTGGGGTCACGGCGATCCAGACAGCTGGCCGGGTAGCTGGCTATCGGTAGCAAGATAACATAGGATGGAGGTCTATTTTTAGTCACCTCGTGCGTTTCCGTCTGTAGACTAGTGGGGTTCCGTGTGGTAGAGGGGATCGATCCAATTGGCAAAATAGATATAATGACCCAAGAAAAAAAAAAAAAAAAAATGTCCGATATACTTATTCAGATAGCAGCCGATAAGACAGCTAATGATTAGCAGATGGGTCTTCGGGAACATTGCAACGGAAAAGCCTGTTGAAACCACCTCGGACAATTACGTCGGCAGACCAGTCGTGATGGATCGGCGGGGCTCCGTGTCGGCAATAAAGGGTCCAGTCCAATTGGCAAAAGAGGTATTGTAGCCCAAGAATTCGCTGGTAGACCTCCTCGGCTAGCCGGCAGATGGGCCTATAGTTGGGTACATCGTTCAATAGTAATATCCTCTAAAACGCTCTGCTGACAAACAAACTTTGCTGCCCTGTTTCCAGTTGTCCACATGCCTAGGAGAACCTATTCAAGTAAGTCAATCCATTTCGAAAATGTAAAACAATGATGTATTATTATCTAACTACCTACAGTGCAGGCTAACTCAAATGAGCTGCTCAATGTGATAGCTAGTTGGCTAGCTAGCTATCTAGCAAACTTCACATACTGTATAGATAGCTAACTAAGTGAATGAAATATCAGTCTGCTGCTCTGCAGGATGTTTCAAGGATGGGGTCCAACAACGCAGCAAGAGGCAATCCGTGTGCGGGAGATCTTCACCTCCTACTTCTTCAAAGAGGGTGCTGTTCCCTGGCAACACCATAGACTACACTATGCACAACCAAAGGCTCTTTTTAAGAGCCATTCACATTGCAATAAGTGTATTCCAAATCAAAGTTTATTTGTCACGTGCGCCGAATACAACAGGTGTAGGTAGACCTTGTCGAACTGCTTTGCTTTATTCTTGTCCAGGTCGCAGTTGTAAATGAGAACTTGTTCTCAACTAGCCTACCTGGTTAAATAAAGGTGAAATAAAAATAAAACACTTTTTTTTTTATTGTGCAGCTGAGTAAATTAGCCATACACTGTCTCGTAAATATTTGTGAATCTCTGTTTTGGTCAGCGAACCTCTGGCTGATGACAGCAGTGTAATGCATCGGTGCTGATGATCTCTACAACCACAGCTTTCCAACTGATAATTTCTAAATGCCTCCCTTATCTTTTCAGCTACCATCATGCTCCAACTGTCTCTCATGGTGTGCTTGCTATCCACCACCATCACTACCTCCCAGTCCCAGATCGAGACTACACACCCCTTGTACAAGAAGGGCCACAACATCACCATCCATTCCTCCCAGCTGGTGTGTAGTCTACCCGGACATCAGGCCCGGTGGAACCCAGGGGCCCCTGGATCTCAAGGGACTATGGGTCCCATGGTTACCCCAGGGAAGGATGGCCTGGATGGGGGAATGGAGAGAAGGGAGAGAAGGGTGGCAGATGTAGGCAGAGAGGGGGAGAGGGGTGACTGAGGAAAGCAGATATGGAGAGAAGGGTGACAGATAGGTAAGGAGAGAAGGGGGAGGGGTGACAGAGGTAAGAAGCCTAATGCATGCATCCAGGTATTAGCCTGGACTGGGTCTGAAACCGAGTACTGTAGTACAACTCAAGGCTGAGTTAGTTAGCCCACTGAGCTGAAGCCTACAGTATAGGTATTACCTGTTAGTCCACTACCACTCTTGTAGTCCTTGATATTAATTCCTGTGTTAGCTTTAATTTTGTGTTCCTATGCAGTACACTGTATTGTGAGCTGTCTGGTGTGACTATATGAATGTGAATTAGCCAGTCCCTGTCTCTGTCTGATCTTCAGGTGAACAGGGCAGGCCTGGGAAACAATGTAAACTCCAGTTAAAGGGCGTGGTAGGCAAGCATGGACCTCGAGGGCTGAAGGGCCCGCGTGGGGCCCCAAGTTTGGCCGGACTGGGGGGCATCAAGGGGGAGACGGGTGAGACAGGCTCCTGGGGGGATGTAACTGCGGCACCAACTCAGCCCGCTCTGCCTTCTCCTATAAAGCGTCTCCCGATCCAGTTCAAACGGATTCTACTGAACGAGGGGGAACAATTACAACGCCACAACTGGGAAGTTTGTCTGCTCTGTCCCGGGAGTCTACTACGTCACTTATGACCTCACACTGGGAAGTTTGTCTGCTCTGTTCCGGGAGTCTACTACTTCACTTATGACCTCACACTGGGAAGTTTGTCTGCTCTGTCCCGGGAGTCTACTACGTCACTTATGATGTCACACTGGGAAGTTTGTCTGCTCTGTCCCGGGAGTCTACTACGTCACTTATGATGTCACACTGGGAAGTTTGTCTGCTCTGTCCCGGGAGTCTACTACTTCACACTGGGAAGCTTGTCTGCTCTGTCCCGGGAGTCTACTACTTCACACTGGGAAGTTTGTCTGCTCTGTCCCAGGAGTCTACTACTTCACACTGGGAAGTTTGTCTGCTCTGTCCCGGGAGTCTACTACGTCACTTATGATGTCACACTGGGAAGTTTGTCTGCTCTGTCCCGGGAGTCTACTACGTCACTTATGACCTCACACTGGGAAGTTTGTCTGCTCTGTCCCGGGAGTCTACTACGTCACTTATGATGTCACACTGGGAAGTTTGTCTGCTCTGTCCCAGGAGTCTACTACGTCACTTATGATGTCACACTGGGAAGTTTGTCTGCTCGGTCCCGGGAGTCTACTACTTCACACTGGGAAGTTTGTCTGCTCTGTCCCGGGAGTCTACTACTTCACACTGGGAAGTTTGCCTGCTCTGTCCCGGGAGTCTACTACTTCACTTATGATGTCACACTGGGAGTTTGTCTGCTCTGTCCCGGGAGTCTACTACTTCACTTATAACCTCACACTGGGAAGTTTGTCTGCTCTGTCCCGGGAGTCTACTACTTCACTTATAACCTCACACTGGGAAGTTTGTCTGCTCTGTCCCGGGAGTCTACTACTTCACTTATAACCTCACACTGGGAAGTTTGTCTGCTCTGTCCCGGGAGTCTACTACGTCACTTATGATGTCACACTGGGAGTTTGTCTGCTCTGTCCCGGGAGTCTACTACTTCACTTATGACCTCACACTGGGAAGTTTGTCTGCTCTGTCCCGGGAGTCTACTACGTCACTTATGATGTCACACTGGAAGTTTGTCTGCTCTGTCCCGGGAGTCTACTACTTCACTTATAACCTCACACTGGGAAGTTTGTCTGCTCTGTCCCGGGAGTCTACTACGTCACTTATGATGTCACACTGGGAGTTTGTCTGCTCTGTCCCGGGAGTCTACTACTTCACTTATGACCTCACACTGGGAAGTTTGCTCTGTTCCGGGAGTCTACTACGTCACTTATGATGTCACACTGGGAGTTTGTCTGCTCTGTCCCGGGAGTCTACTACTTCACTTATGACCTCACACTGGGAAGTTTGCTCTGTTCCGGGAGTCTACTACGTCACTTATGATGTCACACTGGGAGTTTGTCTGCTCTGTCCCGGGAGTCTACTACTTCACTTATGATGTCACACTGGGAAGTTTGTCTGCTCTGTCCCGGGAGTCTACTACTTCACTTATGACGTCACACTGGCCAACAAGCACTTGGCGATCGGGCTGGTGCACAACGGGCAGTACAAGATCGAGACGTTTGATGCCAAAACTGGGATCCAGCGTCCGGCTCCACGGTTCTCTGGTTAGAGCGTCAGGACCAGGTTTGGCTGCAGATCTTCTACTCTGAACAGAATGGGCTATTCTATGACCCGTTCTGGACAGATAGTCTGTTTAGATAGTCCTGCTTTTGCTTCCTTGTCCATTTGGGAAGAAAATTCTGCCTGTTATCATTGCAATTATAGTTCAGCCTATTTATACTCAGTTTTGGTCAATAATAAAAATGTTCTCTAAAAAATGTAATTGTAATAGGCCAACTGTATTATCGTTCCACATTATTGAAAAAGCTATGCCCTATATTGACACCAGGTAACACTGAGTTGTCTGTTGCCCAGCTAGTACTCATTGCTTAGTATTTATACTGAACAAAAATATAAACGCAACTTGTAAAGTGTTGGTCCCATATTTCATGAGCTGAAATAAAAGATCCCAGAAATTTTCCATACACACAAAAAAGCTTTTTTCTCTCAAATCTTGTGCACAAATTTGTTTACATCCTTGTTAGTGAGCATTTATACTTTGCCAAGATAATCCATCCACCTGACAGGTGTGGCATATCAAGAAGCTGATTAAACAGTATGATGGTTTCACAGGTGCACCTTGTGCTGGGGACAATAAAAAAGGCCACTTTAAAATGTGCTGTTTTGTCACACAACACAAGGCCACAGATGTCTTATGTTTTGATTGAGCGTGTAATTGGCATGCTGACTGCAGGAATGTCCACCAGAGCTGTTGCCAGAGAATTGTATGTTCATTTCCCTACCATCAGCCTCCTCCAATGTCATTCATAGAATTTGGCAGTACGTCCAACCAGCTTCACTACCGCACACCACCTGTAACCACGCCAGCCCAGGACCTCCACATATAGCTTCTTCACCTGCGGGATCATCTGAGACCAGCCACCCGGACAACTGATGAAAGTGTGGGTTTGCACAACCAAAGAATTTCTGCACAAACTGTCAGAAACTGTCTCAGGGAAGCTCATCTACGTGCTCGTCACCTTCACCAGGGTCTTGACCTGACAGCAGTTTGGCGTCTTAACCGACTTCAGTGGCCAGATGCTCACCTTCAATGACCACTGGCACACTGGAGAAGTGTACTCTTCACGGATAAATCCTGGTTTCAACTGTACCGGGCAGATGGCAGACAACGTGTATGGTGTCGTGTGGGCGAGCGGTTTGATGATGTCAACATTGTGAGCAGAGTGCCCCATGGCGGAGGTAGGGTTATGGAATAGGCATGCTTAAGCTACGTACAACGAACACAGTTGCATTTTATCGATGGCGATTTGAATGCACAGAGATACCATGATGAGATCCTGAGGCCCATTGTCGTACCATTCATCCTCTGCCATCACCTCATGTTTTAGCATGATAATGCATGGCCCCATGTCGCAAGGATCTGTACATAAATCCTGGAAGCTGAAAATGGCCCAGTTCTTCTATGGCCTGCATACTCACCAGACATGTCACCCATTGAGCATGTTTGGGATGCTCTGGAGCGACGTGTACATCAACGTGTTCCAGTTCCCGCCAATATCCAGCAACTTCGCACAGGAATTGACGAGGAGTCAGACAACATTCCACAGGCCACAATCAACAGCCTGATATACTCGAAAGGAGAATGTGCATGAGGCAAATGGTGGTCACACCAGATACTGACTGGTTTCTTGATCTACGTCCCTACCTTTTTTTTAAGGTATCTGTGACCAACTGATGCATATCTGTATTTCCAGTCATATGTAATCCATAGATAAGGGCCTAATGAATTGATTTCAATTGACTGATTTCCTTATATAAAGTGTAACTCAGTAAAGTCTTTGAAATTGTTTCATGTTGCGTTTATTTTTGTTCAGTGTATAAAAATAATTGCATTGCGTTCTATTTTTTCTTAAAACTGCGTTGACGGTTCAGGGCTTGTAAGTAAGCCTTTCACTGTAAGGTCTACCTACACCTGTTGTATTCGGTGCATGTGACAAATAAAATTAGATTTGATTTTGTTATGGCTGATTGGAGGGAAAATGAGTGAAAGAATTTTATTTTCACATTATTCACATTATTTTTTGGGGTTTATATTCAGCAATAAGATGTTCCTACATGCAACTTTTCTTCTTATTTTTCCTATTTGCAACTATCCCTCTCTGTCTAAATTAAACGAGAATGCACTAACCGTGTTAGATGTCATTAAAAAAATATATTTTGTGTTATAAATCTTATTATAGTACATTTGTGCTAAAGGACAACGTTTTTTACACACATGCCACTTGAGAAAGTTAATAAAGGGATTTGCAATAAAAACTTGATTTATAATCATCTCTACAGCGCTATCCGTTTCCAGAATGCCAGTGTTTGAGAGACAAGTTTAGTTTAATTGAAATCAATTAGAGAATGAGTTACTGCCGTAATTAGCCCATTTCGGTCACGTGTTTTTGGACTACATTTCCCATCTCACACTCGGTCTTTCGCGTACGCAAATTCACTAGCTCCTCACCGACCGCAACAGCAGCTGGGGAAGCTAACCACTTCGTTGAACGAGTATCCGTGGAAAAATCTTTGTGAAAGTGTAAACAGACGAGATAACAGCTGAGTTAAACTGTTTTGAAGCGTTGTTACTTTGTCAACTGAATAACTGAAACAGTCGTCGCTTTCGAGGATAATACAAAACTTCCCAAAGAGGAATTCTTCATTCAGGATGTCGGAGTGAAACAAAGAGGTCTGGGGGCATTCCTGTCAGATAGGGTGAGCGGCACATGCGATCTTGGACATTTAGCGAATCTAAAAGTTTACTAAATGTGTGTATCAATGATTTAATGCTGTCAATAGTCAGGTGTGATCTTTGTTTAAGTTTAAGGTATAGGACTATAAATAATAGTATTTGAACCGCAAGAGTGGTCTACTTTTCTGTTAAAAAACACTCGTGGTGTTGACACCGCTAAATGAGCGAGAGAGAAAGTCCTGACAAATGTTCACATTATCAACGTATTGTTTTTCTCATACCAGATGTGTGACATTGTAGCACTTTTATTGTTAGGCCTACAAAAAAGTTATTTTATTACCCCAGCGCTACAATTGCCATTTAGTTTTTTTCTTCTCCATTTTAAGGCATTTACATCACACCCACTTGCATGGGGAATGTATTGCAGTTCAGTACCATAGCCCAATATTGGACCAAAGGAGCCCAACGTTACTCCTTAGTTCAAGGAACTTACATATTCTGTTTAAAGGGCGAATTGGCGCTGAAAGACACAACTGGCAAATACTCCCATCTAAACGAGAAGCGATTTTCAATTGATGTATGGTTCTAGAAAAACATCAAAATAATTTAACATGCAAAATGCACTGTTTTAAACCGGTTTTAACACAGTTGTTACAGCCAACAGTATTTTTCAGTGACAGGTTTGTGACGTCTGTCTTCCAGTTACGCACAGATTCGGATACTCGGAAAGTTATTTTATTTTATCACCGTCTGTTTTCCGTAAACAAGCGCTGTAACATGGACATATTGCTGTGTGGGAATCCTAACCCTATAAAAGTGTATCAATTTAACTATTTTTTTTTTTTTTTTTGTAATTATTTCTCGCAAATATGAAAGATTTTTAAAGTCCTTATGCTTCCAAAACGTGTTAATGTTCAGACCGAGCGTCACGGCTCTTAACATACAACCTGTGATAAATGGCTCTTAGATGGAATGGAACTGAGTCATGAATGATCAAGGGCGATGCAGTTCCAGTGACCAATGTTTACTGTACACATGGTCATGGAGGAAATGAACTCACATTTTTAAGCTTACAAGAGAGCAGCTCACAAATTTGAATAGTTTCCCAGAATTTTGCATTTGAAATATTTCGAAAGGCTATTGGATGTGTGTTTTTTTATTTATTTTAAAACTCAAAGGCTGATCTTTAACTGCAATTGATTTAAACGGATTGCTTAATTAATATCAAAGACATGTTTCACTTTGCTCCCATAACCCATTAATCTCTACAATGCGATTTAAAAAAAAATATATATATTATAAAAATAAATCGTAGTGCAAATTAATAGAAAGGATACAATGTTTTTTTCCCCTTGAAATAAACACTTATTTTATTTGCTGGGACTTCATCTCTCTTATAAAATAGATTTTTATTCACCAGTATGATATAGGATATTGCCACTTATTCTAGAAGTCCTTGTCCTTTTGATATCAAATACCTAAAGTTGTGATAAGACACCATAACGTGCGGCGTACAGCCAGGATGTCTCTTGACTTAGCCCACATTGCTGTGTGTCTGCAGGGTTGAACTTCATCCTTGTGGCCTTCTCTGAATGGGAAAGATGGAAAGGGAATTACAATGGTGGAAAGGACAGCTAGCAGAGGATATCCATCAGTCCCTTCGCATCAAGGTAAGACCAGCCAGTCATAGAATCAGAATGAATAGAATTCTGAATTTAATTCTATGAATCCAGGTCTCTGGGTCTCCTTGGTTCATTCCCGGAGTTCCACTTTCCTCATCACCACGTGATCAGAATCTCAACTGCATGGTGAAATGTGTATTATGGGGTTGTTCTCAATGCCAGGGAGAAAGCTTTGAGTCTGGTGGCATGCAGTTCACCTGTGCTTAAATGCATCTTAACCTGAAAAAGACAACTAATCTAGGTAGCCTAGCGGTTAAGAGCATTGGGCCAGGAACCAAAAGCTCGCTGGTTGAAATTCCCAAGCTGACGAGGTGAAAAATCTGATGATCCCTTGAGAAAGGCAGTTAACTCTAATTGCTCCTGTATGTCACTCTGGATAAGAGCGTCTGCTCAATGGCTTAAATGTAAAATGTATGGATTCTTGTTGACATACTGTAGTCCATTGGTGAAAATCCAAGCCAGTAGAGTGACATGATAGCAACTCCTCAACTTCTATTTATAGCTTCTATATTCTATATAGTGTAGTTAATGTTGGCAGATGGATATAATTACATGACTGTCATCTATGTGAGCGTGGTCTAATTTAGATTACACAGAGGGGTTGAGGCTCATTAATTGGCTGATGCAGTAATTAGACTAACCTCCGGCTTGATGATATTTTACTGTTTGGCCATTTAATGGCAGCATCTGTCACTGGACTGCCATCCACATAAAGGGAGCAAGAATATCATAGCTAATTTGATTCTACTTAGAAAGAACAATATGAAGTAGGGGTTTGTGTGTGTCTACGCACACGTCACATGTAGGGGGAGTATTTGGATAGTAGATGGAACTGTTGCAGGCAGCTGCCCCGACTCGGTTACAATCGGGCAGTCTCCTTACAAGTCATTCACTTAGCCTAACAGTCATTTGATTTACTCGTGTCTAAATCACTGAGTTGGATGTCTGTAACCAGGGGAAGTGTAGATCAGGGAAACCTTCTGATTTTATTCTGACCCCCCCCCCCCCCCCCCCAACCCTTTAACCAATCTGCAGACCAAAGACAAAAAATCCCTTTAAAACAACATGGATGCTGATGTAAGGTCTTAGAAAGCCAAACGACACCCCCGACATCTCTAAATAATTGTAGCCCATCAGCAGGCTAGTCTGCCCCCCCACCTCTGCATCGAGCCCCCTGCCTTCCACTGCATCAGTTATGCTGTGGTTCCCCACAATGCCCTGCACCATTGAATCCTCAGACAGATGGACCAGAGGCAAGGCATGCAGGGAGGGGGCGGGGGGAGGCGGAGAAGAGAGGACAACTCAAGTCGGGGGTTGTGTTTATGGGGGTGTCTGTATGCACGTTTTAGCACTGTTTATATTGTCCTTCAGCTGCCGATCACCTTAGTGATCACCGCTGTTTAGGTATTGCCTATATACAAACAAACTCAACAGACAATTGATGTAACTCGCAGATTAAATATGTGAGGCACACGTGTGCCATAGATTGTGATCCTCGGTACGTTGGTCATGCTGACAGGCACTACAGGGTGACTCTTCATCAATCTACAGCAAGTCAGTATCCAGTGAAGATTAGCTTTACACGTGGGCAGTGTTTTGTTATTTGGACAATCCTTAGGGAAGGGAAGTAGGCCCGCTGTCTCTGACAAACAATAGTAACCTGTATTTTTAGTATGGGTGGATGTTTTTGGTGTGCCTCTAGCAGCAAACCACAAACTGGTACAGCACTACTTAAAGAGATTAATCCACCCCTACTCAGTCTGATAATAAATAAATCCACATTTATAAAGCCCTTGTTTTTTTTAAATCAAATATTCGTCTATGTGGGGTATGAAGAAACAAAGCATTTATTGAAAAACCAAAACAACTCCTTGTTTTTCTAAGCCTGTATTAGGATAGAGACAGACTCATGAAGCATTAAAGGCTATACATCTGTGAGAAAGTGTCTTTATCTCTCCCCTTGTCAAATGCGTCTTTAAGCTGAAGGCTCACGTGACGCTCCTATATTCTCCTGTTCTGTGTGGTTGACTAGGAGACTGGGTGCGTCCTATGGGGCGTGTCAAATGGCACCAGTGCACTACCACATCCCGCCCCAAACGGACACCAAAAATGCTCTCAAAGATCTTCATTGTGACCCTGAACGAACTGGAGACCGTGTACCCGGAGGCAGCGTCCATTGTCACTGGGGACTTTAACAAAAGTACATTTGAGAACCGTGCTCCCGAGTTACTATCAACACATTGACTGTCCAACTCGCAGAGATTCTCAATGGACCAACGCTACATGCTTTTCAGACACGGGTATAAGGCAATCTCCCGTCCTCCTTTCGGCAAATCGGACCAGGACTCCATTTTGTTCCTCCCCGCCTACAAACAAAGACTCAAGGGAAGTTCCGGTGTTCACATCTGTACAACACTTGTCTGACTAATCAGAATCCATGCTCCAAGACTGTTTTGATCACGTGGACTGGAATATGTTACAGGTTGTCTCTGGGGATAAGATCAATTAATACACCGACTCAGTCACCGGATTCATAAAAAAATACATAGATGTTGTGATACCGATTTGTGTCTTTCGAAAACCATGGATTGATGGCAGCCTTGTCGGGGAAACTGAAGGAGACAGATGCTGCTTATAAACAGGGCAAGGTGACCAGGGACAATTGTATGGTTAAACAAAATCGACCTATGCAGATCGCTCAAGATGGCGAGACACAAGTATAAGGACAAAGTGGAAGAGTAATTCAGTGGTTCAGATTCGAGGCGTATGTGGCAGGGACTTCTAACGATCACGGATTACAAAAAGAGAGCCAGTCACGTCGCGACACCAACATACCGGACAAGCTAAACACCTTTTTTCTCACGGTTCGAGCATAACGACTATTAGCTACCGAGGAGAGCCCCTGAAGACAACGAGGGCTACGTGTTTACTGTCTCCACAGAGGATGTATGTAAGTCATTCAAACGTGTTAACCTTCGCAAGGATGCCGGCCCAGGGAGCATCCCTAGCAGTGCTCTCAGAGCTTGTGCAGACCCGCTAGCTGTTGTGTTTTTGGACATTTTAAGTTTCGCTCTAGTACAGGCCTTTTATTCGCACTTTCTTCAAGATGTCAGCTATCATCTCTGTACCCGGGAAAGGAACTGAATGACTACCGACCAGTAGCACTCACTTCTGTCATCATGAAGTGCTTTGAGAGGCTTGTCAAAGACCACATCACGACCTCCCTCCCCGTCACTCAACCCTCTCAAATTTGCCTACCGCCTAATCGATCCATTGATGACGCAATTGCCATGGCACTGCACACTGCGCTCACCCAGCTGGACAAGAGGAATACAAATCTGAGGATGCTGTTTATCCACTACAGCTTGGCTCTACGTTCACCGCAAAGAGCATGGCCCTGGGACTGAACTCCTCTCTATGTAACTGGGCCCTAGACTTTTTGACGGGCTGCCCCCCAGGTGGTGAATGTAGGAAACATTACCTCTTCCACACTGCTCCTCAACACGGGCCCCCCCCCCCAAGGATACGTCCTCAGTCCCCTCCTGAACTCTCTGTATATCCACGACTGCCTCAGTTTCAACTCCAAGTTCGCTGTCGACATGACAACAGCAGTAGGCCTAATTACCAACAGCGAAGAGACTGCCTACAGGGAGGAGCTAGGCACTCGGACGGTGTGGTGCCAGGTAAACAACCTCTTCCTCAACGTCAGCAAAACAAAGGAGCTGATTGTGGACTTTAGGAGTGGCTGCTGTGGAGACGGTCAAAAAACGTCAAGTTCCTCGGCTTACACATCTCCGAGGAGCTGAAATGGTCAAAACACACGGATACCGTGGTGAAGGCACGACAGCGACTCTTTAACCTCATGAGGTTGTCCTGAGAGGCAGTGGTTGAATTGGCCTGTCCCCGAAGGCCCTCACTGTTCTACAGCAGCACCATCGAGAGCATACTGTTGGGCTGCATCACAGCCTGGTATGGCACCGCCACTGACCAAGGTACTACAGAGGGAGGTGCTCTCAGACGAATGCACCATTGGGTGCTCACTGCCTGCCTTTCAGGACACCTGCAACACCAGGTGTTGCAGGAAGGCCAAGAAGATCACCAGGGACCTGAGCCACCGCCTGTTCTTCCCGCTTCCATCACTCAGACACGTGCAGTACAGGAACATCATGGCTAAAACTGACTGGCCAATAGAGCACTTGGCTCCAGAGTGGTGCAGCGGTCTAAGGCACTGCATCTCAGTGCTTGAAGCGTCACTACAGACACCCTGGTTTGAATCATGCTGTATCACAACCGGCCGTGATTGGGAGTCCAATAGTGTGGCGCACAATTGGCTCAGCGTTGTCCAGGCTTGGCCGGTGCAGGCCATCATTGTAAATAAGTATTTGTCCTTAAATGACTTGCCTAGTTAAAGGTAATAATTAAAACCAGTTTCTACCAGACGGTCAGGCTGCTGAATAGCCACCAATGGTCAGCTACCAGCCCCATTTGGACCCCCCCCTTTCCCAAACAGACTTCAACCCTGCCCCCACCCTAATGGATATTTATCATGCTGAATAGCCACCACTACTTCCTGTCCCCCTCCCCTTACCCACCATGGGGAACCCTGTACCCCTCACTCCCCTTCCTGACCTAAATTGAAATGTAGAATTGGGTTCTACATGGAAATGTACTGTGTAGGCATAGATGGTAGCCATGTCTGACAACTATCTACAGTGCCTTTGGAAAATTTGCTATGAGACTCGAAATTGACATCAGGTGCATCCTGCTTTCATTGGTCATCCTTGATATGTTTCTACAACTTGATTGGAGTCCACCTGTGGTAAATTCAATTGATTGTACATGATTTGGAAAGGCACACACCTGTCTATATAAAGCCCCACAGTTGACAGTGCATGTCGGAGCAAAAACCAAGCCCTGAGGTCGAAGGAAATGTCTGTAGAGTTCTGAGACAGGATTATGTCGAGGCACAGATCTGGGGAAGGGTACCAAAACATTTCTGCAGCATGAAGTTCCCCAAGAACACAATGGCCTCCATCATTCTTAAATGGAGCATGTTTGGAACAACCAAGACTCTTCCTAGAGAGCTGGCCTCCCAGCCAAACTGAGCAATCTGGGTAGAAGGGCCTTGGTCATAGAGCTGACCAAGAAACCAATGGTCACTCTGACAGAGCTCCAGAGTTCCTCTGTGGAGATGGGAGAACCTTCCAGAAGGACAACCATCTCTGCATCACTCCACCAATCTGGCTATTATGGTAGTGGCCAGACGAGAGCCACTTCTCAGTAAAAGGCACATGACAGCCCGCTTGGCGTTTTTCCAAAAGGCACCTAAACCATTCTCAGATCCATGAAAAACAAGATTCTCTGGTCTGATGAAACCAAGATTTGAAGTCTTTGGTCTGAATGCCAAGTGTCACATCTGGAGGAAACCTGGCACCATCCCTACAGTGGTGCATGGTGGTGGCAGCATCATGCCGTTGGGATGTTTTTCAGCGGCAGGGACTGGGAGACTAGTCAGGATCGAGGGAAAGATTAACTGAGTGAGATCCTTGATGAATACCTGCTCCAGAGCGCTCAGGACCTCAGACTGGGGCGAAGGTTCACCCTCCAACATGACAATGACCCTAAGCATATAGCCAAGACAATGCAGCAGTTGCTTCCGGACAAGTCTCTGAATGTCCTAGAGTGGCCCAGACAGAGCCCGGATTTGAACCTGATCGAACATCTCTGGAGAGACCTGAAAATATCTTTGCAGCGACACTCCCCATCTAACCTGACAGAGCTTGAGAGGATCTGCAGAGAAGAATGGAAGAAACTCCCCAAATGCAGGTGTGCCAAGCTTGTAGCGTCACACCCAAGAAGACTCGAGGCTGTAATCACTGCTAATGGTGCTTCAGCAAAGTACTGAGTAAAGAGTCTGAATACTTATGTGATTTTTGTTTTTGGTATTGTGTGTGTAGATTGAGTGGGGGATGATTGAATACATTTTAGAGCAAGGTTGTAACGTAACAATGTGGAACAAGTCAAAGGGTCTGAAATACCTTTCGAATGCACTGTATGTTTGTGCGTTAACCTATTTATATTTATTCTTACACTCCACATTGTTTCTCTTCCCTCTACCTTCTCTCCATCTTCCGTCTCCTTTCATTCCCTCCATCTTTCTCATCCTCTCCCTCTAGGAGTTGAAGCTGCCTGTGTACAGGGCCCACTCCCCTCAGATAGGGATGCGTCGGTACTTTGCGGACCTGCTGGCCATACTGTCGAACCGCTACCAGCTGTGTCCTACAGCCAGACACCTGTCTGTCTACCTACTGGACCTGTTCATGGACCACTACGATGTAGCCGTCAAACAGCTCTACGTCATCGCTCTGTCCTGCCTGCTCCTCGCCAGTAAGTACCATGTGTGTTTACAGAATAAAGGCTCTGCCAGTTTCCTGCAGCTGACAGTGGAATTACACAGCATGTTAATGATGTTCCAAAAACTGTCATGAATGGTTATAAGATATGTTATAACTGTTATTACACACAGCCTAACCCTCTCAGTTCCCATCCATTACCTTTTGTAATGATAATTTACTCCAGTGTCCAGATGATGGCTGGCTGGAAAGCCCTATATCATTTGTGGTGCTGTGGCTTTTCACATTGTTTAGGTAGAAACCCACTCTCTGTGACTTTGTGAAGATTAGCCTGTGTCTGTACGTCTTCACGCGCACAGCTTTGATAACGCGTCTGGGGGGGGTTTTGCCTCTGGGTCTTTTATTAGTTCCCGGTGGCATCTGTCAAGATCTAAATGAATGTCCTACACAGCGTATGAAAGCCATTAGAACAGGAATAAAGACACAAAGGAACCTTGGACCTGGGTTTTGTCAGATGACTGATTGTGATCTTGGAGTTGTGCTACTGTTACTACATGTAGCCTAGTTTGTGTAGGAGTAGTTGCTATAAGTGAGTCTGTGTGGTGATTTTAACGGCTTGTCTGAACATCAACACAGCATCATGGGTAATTACACTAATGATGCTGTCAAACTGTGAGTCTGGGATGGGGCCCGCTCACTGGGGAGACGTGTGTGAGGCTTTTTTTTTAAGGGGGGGAGCTCGTACAGTTCAATGGAACACTAAATGAAAAGATGACAACGTATCGGCCAAAAACCCTGTTATTCGTATTCTCTGACTTGACTAATTAAGGAGGCTTTTGATTGTGTCTTTCAGTGAGAGAACAGTCAGACCCTTCTCTTAGCTGCCTCCCTCCCACCCGCTAGGTTCCTCTAGCGATCAGCTCTGTGATTTGATGAAGGCTTTGAAAGGGCTGTTTGATTCAAGGTTGTCCTGGTTGGGTTTGCTGTTTAATCTCCTGAGATGCTGGAATCTGGCCTAGTTCTTGAACTGGACTTCTCTGTCTGGTTTGTTGTTCACTACTCAGGTTCCCCTGAGTTTCAGGTCTGATGCCCACTCTGATCTGTGCTTGTTCTGTGTACCACAAATGGCACCCTATTCACTATATAGTGCACTACTGGCTAAAAGTAGTGGACTAACTAGGGAATAGGGTTGCCGTTTGGTACTCAGACTTTGACAGGCACACATTGTCTTTGTTAAAATTCTACGGGCTTCCGCGCTGGGTTAATCAATCACTGCCTCCATTGTGCCTCAACAGTCAGAACTTAATCCTGTTAGCCTATTGGTAATATCTCTGCTCTCTCTGGGGGGCTCTCTCTGCTCTCTGGGGGGGGGGGGGGCTCTCTCTGCTCTCTGGGGGGGGGGGGGCTCTCTCTGCTCTCTGGGGGGGGGGGCTCTCTCTGCTCTCTGGGGGGGGGGCTCTCTGCTCTCTGGGGGGGGGGGGCTCTCTCTGCTCTCTGGGGGGGGGGGCTCTCTCTGCTCTCTGGGGGGGGGGCTCTCTCTGCTCTCTGGGGGGGGGGGGCTCTCTCTGCTCTCTGGGGGGGGGGGCTCTCTCTGCTCTCTGGGGGCTCTTTTCAAACTCTCCCTGTGTTTGAACTATGTGTGTTTTCATAGACATTCACAGCAAGGTCAATTGTGGTTCTGTGGTGTTCGTTTTCGTCCATAGTCGATTTGTGAGAAGAAGGAAATGGAGTGTCAGAACTTCTTCTTCCCAAGCAGTCACAGGGACATGAGACCTATTGTTCAAAGTCTGTCTACACATTTAGCATCCTTTCATCAAAGCCTTTTTCCTAAAGGAATACCCTTCCTAGTGTCCCATTTCAATGGTGCTCGTAGATGCCAAGACTCCAGACACCCCTTGAGCTCTGGTCAAAAGTAGTGCACTGTATTCGGGACTAGGGTTCAAAAGTAGTGCACTATATTCGGGACTAGGATTCAAAAGTAGTGCACTGTATTCGGGACTAGGGTTCAAAAGTAGTGCACTGTATAAGGTCCAATTTTAGGATGTACACACATGGAACTATGGTCCCATACCCAGTGACTTCAACATGACTCTTCCTGGCATCCCTCTCTGTAGTCAGGACACTCTGCTCTTCATAGCAGGTATTTCGCATCACTATTGACAGACTCATTGTGTATCTCCCTCTCAATTCAATTTAATGGCTTTATTGGCATGGGAAACATATGTTAACATTGCCTAAGCAAGTGTAGTAGATAATAAACAAATGTGGGATAAAAATGAACAGTGAACATTACTCACAAGTTCCAAAATAATAGAAATTGCAAATGTCATGTCTATATATTGTGTTGTAAAGATGTGCAAATGGTTAAAGTACGACAGGTAAAATAAATAAACATAAATATGGGTTATATTTACAGTGGGGTTTGTTCTTCACTGGTTGCCCTTTTCTTGCAGCAGCAGATCACAATCTTGCTGTGATGGCACACTGGTATTTCACCCAATAGACATTGGAGTTTATCAAAATCGGTATGTTTTCAAATTCTTTGTGGATCTGTGTAATCTGAGGGAAATATGTGTCTCTAATATGGTCATACATTTGCCAGGAGGTTAGGAAGTGCAGCTCAGTTTCCACCTCATTTTGTGGGCAGTGTGCACATAGGCAGACCTGGCTCTTAAGAGAAGACAGGCTATGGTGGCTTTTCTCAATAGCAAGGCTATGCTCACTGAGTCTGTACATAGTCAAAGATTTCCTTAATTTTGGGTCAGTCACAGTGGTCAGGTATTCTGCCACTGTGTACTCTCTGTTTAGGGCCAAATAGCATTCTAGTTTGCTCAGTTTTTTTGTAAATTCTTTCCAAAATTTCTTGACAATCTTTTTGTTTCCTCATGATTTGCTTGGGTCTAATTGTGTTGCTGTCCTGGGGCTCTGTGGGGTGTGTTTGTGAACAGAGCCCCAGGACCAGCTTGCTTAGGGGACTCTTTCCCCAGGTAGTTTTCTCTGTAGGTGATGGCTTTGTTATGGAAGGTTTGGGAAACGCTTCCTTTTAGGTGGTTGTAGAATTTAACGTCTCTTTTCTGGATTTTGATAATTAGTGGGGATCGGCCTAATTCTGCATGCATTATTTGGTGTTTTACGTTGTACATGGAGGATATTTATGTGGAATTCTGCCTGCAGAGTCTCAATTTGGTGCTTTTACCATTTTGTGAGTTTTTGGTTGGTGAGCAGACCCCAGGCCTCACAATCATAAAGGGCAATGGGTTCTATAACTGATTTAAAGTATTTCTAGACAGATCCTAATTGGTATGTTGAATTTGATGTTCCGTTTGATGGCATAGAAGGCACTTGCCTTGTCTCTCAGCTCATTCACAGCTTTGTGGAAGTTAACTGTGGCGCTGATGTTTAGGCCAAGGTATGTATCATTTTTTTGTCTGCTCTAGGGCAACGGTGTCTAGATGGAATTTGTATTTGTCGTCCTGGCAACTAGACCTTTTTTTTTTTTTTTTTTTTTGGAACACAATTTGTTTGTATTAATATCAGGGCCCAGGTCTGACAAAATCTGTGCAGAAGATCTAGGTGCTGCTGTAGGCCCTCCTTGGTTGGGGACAGACTCATCAAACCATCAGCAAACAGACATTTTGACTTCAGATTCTAGTCGGTTGAGGCCGGGTGCTGTAGACTGTTCTAGTGCCCTCGCCAAATTGTTGATATACATTGTATGTTGAAGAGGGTGGGGCTTAAGCTGCATCCCAGTCTCACCTCACAGCCCTGTGGAAAGAAATGTGTGTTTTGCCAATTTTAACTGCAGACTTGTTTGTTTACATGGATTTTATGTTGTACGTTTGTTCCTCTAACACCACTTTCCATCAATTTGTATGTCAGACCCTCATGATAAATCAACAAAGCATGAGAAGACTTTGCCTTTTGTTTTGGTTTGTTTGTCAATTATGGTGTGCAGGGTGAATATGTGGTCTGTCGTATGGTACTTTGGTTAAAAAGGCCCATTTTGACTTTTGCTCAGTACAATTGAGGAATTGAACTAATATGCTGTTAATGATAGTGCAGAGGATTTTCCCACGGTTGCTGTTGACGCATATCCCACGGTAGTTATTGGGGTCAAATTAGGCTCCACTTTTGTGGATTGGGTTGATTTACATTTTTACATTTACATTTTTAGTCATTTAGCAGACGCTCTTATCCAGAGCGACTTACAGTAGAGTGCATACATTTTATTACATTTTACATACTGAGACAAGGATATCCCTACCGGCCAAACCCTCCCTAACCCGGACGACGCTATGCCAATTGTGTGTCGCCCCACGGACCTCCCGGTTGCGGCCGGCTGCGACAGAGCCTTGGCGCGAACCCAGCCCAGCCTGGGCGCGAACCCAGAGACTCTGGTGGCGCAGCTAGCACTGCAATGCAGTGCCCTAGACCACTGCGCCACCCGGGAGGCCAGTCAGTCCTTGGTTCCAAATATTGGGGTAGATGCCAGAGCTAAGGATGATGTTAAGGAGTTATAGTATAGCCAATTGGAAGTTTGTGGTCTGTATATTTTATCATTTCATTGAGGATGCCTTTAACACCACAGGCCTTTTTTGGGTTGGAGGGTTTGTATTTTGTCCTGTAGTTCATTCAATGTAATTGGAGAATCCAGTGTGTTCTGGTTTTTAATAGTTGATTCTAAGATTTGTATTTGATCATGTATATATTTTGCTGTTTGTTATTGAGCCAAAAAGATTGGAGAAGTGTTTTACCCATACATCTGTTTTTGGAAAGAACTCTTTGGTGTTTTTTAGTGGTTTCCAATTTCATTGAGCTGATTTCTGACGTGCTGTTCTTTTTCTGTATTGTTTTAGTGATTCACCCTCGGCTCAGGGTTTCTGGGTCTGTTTTTTTGGTTGGATAGTTTTCTCAATTTCTTTATTAGGTTTTTGCTTTCTTCATCGAACCATTTTGTCATTGTTAATTTCCTTCAGTGTTCTGTTTGAAATGTTTAGATTTGATAGGGAAGCTGAGAGGTCAAACATACTGTTTAGGTTTTCTGCTGCCAAGTTGACACCTTGACTATTAGTGGAAATTATGTCCAGGAAGTTGTCTAAAGGATTGAATTAGTTGCCTAATTGTTTTTTTTGGTAGGTTTCAACACTACTTTCCTTCCATCTATAGAATTTCTTAATATTACTCAGTTCCTTTGGCTTTGATGCCTCATGATTTGAGCATAGCTCTGTTCAAGTAGTGTGATTTTGCTGTGATCTGATAGGGGTGTCAGTGGGCTGACTGAATGCTCTGCGATACTTTGGATTGAGGTCAGTGATAAAGTAGTCTACTGTACTACTGCCAAGTGATGAGCTATTGGTGTACCTAACATAGGAGTCCCCTCGACGCCTACCATTGACTATGTACATAGCCAGCATGTGACAGAGCTGCAGGAGTTGTTACCTGTTTTTGTTGTCGTAGTTGTGCCTAGGGAGGCATATGGGGGACGGAATGCTGTCACCTCCATGCAGGTGTTTATCCCCCTGTGTGCTGAGCGTGTCAGGTTTTTGTCCAGTTCTGGCATTTAGGTCACCACAGGCCAAATGTAAAATGTTCCTGTTTTGATCAATTTAATAGAGTGAGTTATGTCTGCTCTATACCAAATTAGCATACCCCCTGAGTCTCTTCCCTGTTTCACACCTGGCAGTTTGGTGGATGGGACTACCAGCTCCCTGTAACCTAGGGGCCAACCAGTGGGTCCATCTCCTCAGGAGATGACCTCAGGCCTTGGATATTCCAGGATGAGATGGTGAAGGCTTTGTGTTCCATAAAGTATCCAATGTTGGTGGTGTGGTTTGGCCTCAGACCAGTAAGTGTGAGCAGAGGGGGTAGGATCCCCTGGGTGTGGGATTCTTTGTTTATCTGTCCTGCTATGATATTGAGGCTATGTTCTGGGGTGGACTGTTCTGCTGTGGTGTCAAGACTTTGGTAGGGGGTTCAGGTGGGCTCTTCTGCTGGCTTCTCTGTGGGGGTGGCCACCTCTCTAGTGGGTTGTTCTCTGTCACATGCAATCCCCCTCACCCTCTCCTCCAGCAGTCTGATCCTCTAGTGCTCTGTTCTTCTCCTGCTCTTTCTCCTGTTGTCTCACCACAGTCCAGAGTGCAGATATGTCTCTCTCCAGCTCTCTTGGTCTGGTTGAGGGGGTGTTGTTGAGCTGGACAATTTGTTGTTGTGGTGCTGACTGGAGTGTGTTCACCTGCTGTTCCAGCGCCACCTGCCTTACCTCCAGCTGGGTAAATGTATCCTTCATTTCAGTGAGGGAGTATAACTCTGTGCTGGGAGGTTGACTTTTCGTTTGGGGTTGCTCATCTGTGGGGTTGTGTAATGAAGAGGTCTGGTTTGACACGCTCGGAGTGGGGGGTTATCTTTCTCCGGAGTTTATCCTGCTGAGCTATCTATTTGTTCATGTGAAAGTCCAGCTGAAACTGTTTGGTGTTGCCCTGTACCATTACTGTCTCTCTGTTGCAGTCTGAGTTTGGCTCTGTGTTCATAATGAGGTCAGAAGTGATATCTTAAATGTAACCTTTATTTAACTAGGCAAGTAAGTGAAGAACAAATTAATATTTACAATGACTGCCAAACCCTAATCCGGACTGCCCTGGGCCAATTGTGCGCCGCCCTATGGGACTCCCAATCACGGCCGGATGTGGTACAGCCTGGATTCGAACCAGGTACTGTAGTGACGCCTCTTGCACTGAGATGCAGTGCCTTAGATCGCTATACAGCACTATTTTCATGTAATCTCATTGTATTATTTGTTCCCTCTCAATGAGCCCAGCTGGCTGCTGACAGTTAGCTCTGTGCTGTGTATTATTCTGTGTCTCCCATGCTGCTGTCCTGCTACATGGAGCCTAGTAGCAGTAACCACGTAGTATGCTGCTGGTGCATTGGTTGAATGGGTTCAGTGGGTGGGTTTGAATGTTTTGTAGTGGTTGTGTGTGTTACATTGTGTGTACCGGCTGTGGATGACCTGCAATAGTGTGGCTAACGATTTGTGTTAGAGAGAAGGGGCTTTAAAAAGAGCAACCCCCCCCCCCCCCCCCCCCCCTCCCAATCCACCCCACAGACACTGCGGAAGGCCTGCCTGGAGGCCCGGGGTATGGAGGGAGAGGGCCACCTGCCATATGCTCCCTGAGTCAGGCCCAAACAAAAGCCCGTCAACAGGAGCCCTGGCCCAGGGTGGGGGAGGGGTGCAGAGACATGGGTGGCGGTTGTGTTTTTGTGTCTGCATTTGTGTGTTTTTGTGACTGACTGCAAGAGAGGTTGATGTGTAGAGGCTTCCGCTTAGTATCTTATCTGACTAGAACTCCATTTCCAGGGGTATTTTAGTTTATCAGATAAACCAGACATGAGATCACATCACTGAATCATTAGCCATTATAGTGTTCCTGCTAGGAGTGTTTCAGATGGAGTTATCCTCCACCATAGCCCCACTGCTAGGAGTGTTTCCTCTCTCACTCACCTTATCAGGACCCAGGACCCAGGCAAGCACAACCAGTCCTGAGACTGGGCTGGGGCCCCTAAAGCACCTCTACCCCCCCCCCCCCCCCCCCCCCCCCCCCCTTCCACCTCACCCTTGGGGGGGTTCGGAAACGAGCTGAGCGGTGCTTCAAAGAGATGTCGACCGCCGATGTTAAGCAGGGAGGAAGGGGGGGAGGCAGGGGGGGGCTCCATGTTTGAACTGAACCACTCGATATGTAGATTAACAGGGGGTCCCCCCATCTCCTCCCCTCTCTCCCTATACCTCTCTCGGTCTGTCTCTCTGATGCTTGGATTGAATTCTCTTAGAATTACAATCATGTTCTGATAATTAAAGGAATTCTAAGTCAATGGTAAAATTGTTCTGATCTAGGACAGTGATTTCGTCAAATGCTGCTTTATTCCCTAAAGGAAAAAAATAGTTTTTTAAAGTGTAGGCTAGTGCATTATCAAATTCGATTTGTCACATGCGCAGAATACAATAGGTGTAGACCTTACAGTGAAATGCTTACTTACAAGCCCTTAACCAACAATGCAGTTAAGAAAAATAAGTAAGTGTTAAAATATTTGCTAAAATAAACTGAAGTGAAAAAAAATGAATTAAAGAGCAGCAATAAAATAACAGTAACGAGACTATATACAGGCGGTACCGGTGCGAGGGCACCGGTTAGTCGAGGAAATATGTAGAGGTAAAGTAACTATGCATAGATAATAAACAGAGTAGCAGCCGTGTAAAAATGGGGTTGGGAGTGGTCATTGCAAATAGTCCGGGTAGCCATTTGATTAGCTGTTCAGGAGTCTTATGGCTTGGGGGTAGAAGCTGTTAAGGCTTTTGGACCTTTACTTAGCGCTCTGGGACTGCTTGCCGTGCGGTAGCCGAGAGAATAGTCTATGACTAGGGTGGCTGGAGTCTTAGGCATATTTTAGGGCCTTCCCCTGACACCGCCTGGTTTAGATGTCCTGGATGGCAGCAAGATTGGCCCCAGTGATGTACTGGGCCGTATGCATGACCCTCTGTAGTACCTTGCGGTCGGAGGCTGAGCAGTTGCCATACCAGGCGGTGATGCAACCAGTCAGGATGCTCTCGATGGTGCAGCTGTGGAATTTTTTTGAGGATCTGAGGACCCATGACAAATCTTTTCAGCCTTCTGAGGGGGAATAGGCTTTCCCGTGCCCTCTTCATGACTGTCTTGGTGTGTTTGGACCATGATAGTTTGTTGGTGATGGGGACACCAAGGAACTTGACGCTCTCAACCTGCTCCACTACAGCCCCGTTGATGAGAATGGGGGCGTGCTCGGTCCTCCTTTTCCTGTAGTCCACAATCATCTCCTTTGTCTTGATCACGTTGAGGGAGAGGTTGTTATCCTGGCACCACACTGCCAGTTCTCTGACCTCCTCTCTATAGGCTGTCTCATCTGTCGGTGATCAGGCCTACCACTGTTGTGTTGTCTGCAAACTTAATGATGGTGTTGGAGTCGTGTTTGGCCATGCAGTCATGGGTGAACAGGGAGTACAGGAGGGGACTGAGCACGCACCTCAGAGGGGCCCCCGTGTTGAGGATCAGCATGGCAGATGTGTTACCACCTGGGGGTGGCCCGTCAGGAAGTCCAGGATCCAGTTGCAGAGGGAGGTGTTCAGTCCCAGGGTCCTTCGCTTAGTGATGAGCTTTGAGGGCAGTATGGTGTTAAACACTGAGCCGTAGTCAATGAACAGCATTGACTGAATGAACAGCAATATTTTAATGCCGTTGATTAATTATTGAATGACTTTTGTAATTAAACTTTTATTTAACTAGGCAAGTCAGTTAACAAATTCTTATTTTCAATGACAGCCTAGGAACAGTGGGTTAACTGCCTTGTTCAGGGGCAGAACGACAGATTTTTACCTTGTCAGCTCGGGGATTTGATCTAGCAACCATTCGGTTACTGGCCCAATGTTCTAACCACTAGGGTTCCTGCCGCCCCAGGAGACTATCGTTCTGGTTCTATAGATGTATTTAGTTTCTTACAAATACCAGGGTAGGACTGAAACGTCATAATGCCATTTAGGTTATTGATTAGTGTTTTGCTTTAGGGAGGGGGCGTCTTCCTCACCCCGAAAGTGTTCCACACCCCTAGGCAGGACATGATGAGACCCCTCCCCAGACGGCAGAGGGCCAAGGATTCTTCCTGGTCACCCAAGCGTTAGGCTCTAGAGGTCAGAGGTCAGAATGGGTCTACATTGTGTGAACCGGTGGTACCTAGAGGACAGACGGACTCACTCATTGGGGTGGGGGGGGGGGGGGGGGTTGTGGCGGAGCTGTGGCCAATTTCATCAAAGAAAGACGAGCCGGCAAATGTAAAGGAGTTTAAAGAGGAGAGAATTCCTTCAGAGCCGATGACCGAGAGAGACTGACACAGACCGAGAGAGAGTTATACAGTGCCTTCAAAGTATTCACACCCCTTGACTTTTTCCACATTTTGTTGTTAAAGCCTGAATTTAAATTGCAATTGTTTTTCACTGGCCTACACGTAATACCCCATAATGTCAAAGTGGAATGTATTTTAATTTATTTTTTCACTTGAAATTTTTCTTATTTATTAGAAATCTTTACTAATAAATAAAAAATGAAAAGCTGAAATGTCTTAAGTCAATAAGTGTTAAACATGGCAAGCCTAAATAAGTTCAGGAGTTAACATTTACTCAAGTCACATAATAAGTTGCATGGACTCACCCTGTGTGTAATAGTGTTAGTGTTTTTAATGATTTGAGTGACTACCTCATCTCTGTACCCCACATATTTAGTTCTGTAAGGTCGAGCAGTGAATATCAAACACCGATTCAACAAAGACCAGGGAGGTTTTCCAATGCCTTCGTGGCTGCATCATGTTATTGGTATGCTTGTTTTTGTTTATTTATTTCACCTTTTATTTAACCAGGTAGGCTAGTTGAGAACAAGTTCTCATTTATAACTGCGACCTGGCCAAGATGAAGCAAAGCAGTTCGACACATAACAGAGTTACACATGGAGTAAAACAAACATACAGTCAATAATACAGTAGAAAAATAAGTCTATATACACTGTGAGCAAATTAGGTGAGAAGGAAGGTGAAGGCAATAAATAGGCCATGGTGGCGAAGTAAATACAATATAGCAATTAAAACACTGGAATGGTAGATTTGACAGTAGATGAGTGTGCAAAGTAGAAATACTGGGGTGCAAAGGAGCAAAATAAATAAATACAGTAGGGGAAGAGGTAGTTGTTTGGGCTATGTAAATGTGCAGTGAGCTGCTCTGACAGCTGGTGCTTAAAGCTAGTGAGGGAGAAACCATGTTTCCAGTTTCAGAGATTTTTGTAGTTCGTTCCAGTCAATGGCAGCAGAGAACTGGAAGGAGAGACGGCCAAAGGAGTAATTGGCTTTGGGGGTGACAAGTGAGACATACCTGCTGGAACGCGTGCTACGGGTGGGTGCTGCTATGTAAAAATTTACTGGAGTTTTTCAGGACATTAAAACAACTGAATGGAGCTAAGCACAGGCGAACTCCTAGAGGAAAATCTGGTTGTCTGCCTTCTACCAGACACTGGGAGATGAATTCGCCTTTCAGCAAGCGAATAACCTGAAACACAAGGCCAAATCTACACTGGAGTTGCTTACAAAGAGGGTGAATGATCCTGAGTGGCCGAGTTAGATTTCCAAGTAAATTTAAGTAAAAAACTATGGTAAGACCTGAAATTGTTGTTTTAGTAATGATTAACAACCAATTTGACAAAGATCGAAGAATTTAGAAAATAATAATGGGTAAATGTTACACAATCCAGGTGTGGAAAGGTCTTAGAGACCCAGAAAGACTCGCACCTTTGGAAGCAATTACAGCTGTTTCTACAAAGTATTCACTCAGGTGTGTGAATACTTACAGAAATTAGATATTTCTGTAATTTTGAATCAAAAAATGTTTTATTTTTTTTTATACGTTTTCACTTTGTCATTATGAGGTACTGTATGTAGATGGGTGAGAGGGGAAAAAATATATTTATCCATTTTGAATTCTGGCTGTAACGCAACAAAAATGTGGAATAAATCAAGGGGTATGAATAATTTTTTGAAGGCAGTGAATCTATTAGGCTTGTGAAAGGGGTTTGGTGGATGTTGTAGTTCTGATTTATTGTTACAGTCTCTGGCTGTAGTAGTGTGTTCTTGTTAGATTGAATCATCTACGTCTAGTTTATAGGCTAGCACTGCTAAAATAGTCTTTCCCCTTCACATGAACTCCTTCAGAAGACTGAGGAGAGGTGATTGTTTTAATGAGGAGTGCAGTGACCGGATGTAGCAGTGTGGTCATTCATTGAAATCAATACAGTCAGTCTCTGTGGGTGAGGTAGAGAGGAACACCGTTACGGTAGTCTCCTCTGTGACTTTAGTGAAGACCGTAATGGTAGTCTCCTTTCCTCTCAGTGGAACATAAGTGATGGCTGCAACAGTTTGTTTTTTTCTTCATCCCTCTAACTCTAGTGAAGAGTATTCTCAGGTTTATAAACTCCTTCAGCAGTAGTCTAATCCCGCCAGCAGGTTCTCAGGTTTATACACTCCTTCAGCAGTAGTCTAATCCCCCCCAGCAGGTTCTCAGGTTTATAAACTCCTTCAGCAGTAGTCTAATCCCCCCAGCAGGTTCTCAGGTTTATACACTCCTTCAGCAGTAGTCTAATCCCCCCCCCCCCCCCCAGCAGGTTCTCAGGTTTATACACTCCTTCAGCAGTAGTCTAATCCCCCCCCCCCCCCAGCAGGTTCTCAGGTTTATACACTCCTTCAGCAGTAGTCTAATCCCCCCCCCCCCCAGCAGGTTCTCAGGTTTATACACTCCTTCAGCAGTAGTCTAATCCCCCCCCCCCAGCAGGTTCTCAGGTTTATACACTCCTTCAGCAGTAGTCTAATCCCCCCCCCCCAGCAGGTTCTCAGGTTTATACACTCCTTCAGCAGTAGTCTAAGCCCCCCCCCCCCCCCCCCCCCAGCAGGTTCTCAGGTTTATACACTCCTTCAGCAGTAGTCTAATCCCCCCAGCAGGTTCTCAGGTTTCTAACCCCCTCCAGCAGCACACCTGGGAAGAGAGAGGACTTGCTACATCCTGCTGTTCGTACCTTTTAACCCCTCTCTGAGTGCGCTCTACTGCCTCATCACACACGTCCACAGGGCCGACTCGCAGCCCTCTGCAAGGCAGTACTCATGAGGTCTGTATCTCTCGATGAGACGGTAAAGGAGAGGAGACCGATAGTTTCAGAAGTGGACAGGCATGCACTTGGCTCATCAAAGGAAGCATTGACTCCAACCGTAAGCTGAGGAATGAACTATTTTATCTCTCACACACCTGCATACAGCTCATAGGTTAGTCACTGTGTTAATCTTGTTGACATGAAACGGGACAGGTTGTGAAAAAAAGCCTATGAGTTCTACCTCCTTTCAGAAATGTAGTTTCAGCTTGAATAGGTTTTGTGTATCACTTGTTTTAATTAATAACACGCACAATCAACAGCTAATACAAGTAGTAAACCAAAGAGCCATCATTGAAGATAATGAGAAGACTGACAGCACAATGTCCCGACCAGTCCCCTAACCCCACCAGGATGAAAAGAGGGTTTTGAAGAGATGCTGATGGCTGTTTATGGCTGTGCCTATGGACACAGGAGTCCAGCAGACAGACTAGACTATTAGCCTATACAATGTGATGGTGAATGGGGAAAGTGTAGACTGACACTGGGTCTAGGCTGGAGTGGGCTGGGCTGGCCCTATGCTAAGGCAGCTGGAGTGGGCTGGGCTGGCCCTATGCTAAGGCAGCTGGAGTGGGCTGGGCTGGCCCTATGCTAAGGCAGCTGGAGTGGGCTGGGCTGGCCCTATGCTAAGGCAGCTGGAGTGGGCTGGGCTGGCCCTATGCTAAGGCAGCTGGAGTGGGCTGGGCTGGCCCTATGCTAAAGCAGCTGGAGTGGGCTGGGCTGGCCCTATGCTAAAGCAGCTGGAGTGGGCTGGGCTGGCCCTATGCTAAAGCAGCTGGAGTGGGCTGGGCTGGCCCTATGCTAAAGCAGCTGGAGTGGGCTGGGTGGGAGTGGACAGAACAGCAGTTATTGTTTCCTGTTCTGGTTGTGAGATGCCATTACAACATATGTGTGAACTGAGACCTGCTATAGCCTGCTGGGGTGATTGGCTGCTGGCTGGGCTCTCTGTTTCTCCTTTAAAGGGTTAATGGCAGGCTACAGCATCAGCAGTAAAACTCACACTTGAAGAGCCTATATATATATATATATATATATATATATATATATATATATATATATATATATATATATATATCTCACACACACACACACACACACTGCTTTGGCTGGCCTTGAGACAAAGGGGAGGAAGGGAGTTAGAGAGGAGGAGGGAAAGAGGGAGAGAATCTGAAGTCATATGTTTGTTTGCTGATGAACTGGTGCTTCTGTCCCCAACCAATGAGGTCCTACAGCAGCACCTAGATCTGTCCCCAACCATAATGGTGTTCCTAAAAAGGTCCAGTTGCCAAGACGACAAATACAAATTCCATCTAGACACTGTTGCCATAGAGCACACAAACTATACATACCTCGGCCTTAACGTCAGCGCCACAGGTAACTTCCACAAAGCTGTGAACGAGCTGAGAGACAAGGCAAGAAGGGCTCTGCCATCAAAAGGAACATAAAATTCAACATACAAATTAGGATATGGCTAAAAATACTTGAATCAGTTATAGAACCCATTGCCCTTGTGGTTGTGAGGTCTGGGGTCCCCTCACTAACCAAGAATTCACAAAATGGGACAAACATCAAATTGAGACTTAAAACAACGTAAAACACCAAATAATGCATTCAGAGCAGAATTAGGCCGATCCCCGCTAATTATCAAAATCCAGAAAAGAGCCGTTAAATTCTACAACCACCTAAAAGGAAGGGATTCCCAAACCTTTCATAAAAGCCATCACCTACAGAGAGGATAATCTGGAGAAGAGTCCCCTAAACAAGCTGGTCCTGGGGCTCTGTTCACAAACACAAACAGACCCCACAGAGCCCCAGGACAGCAACACAATTAGACCCAACCTAATCATGAGAGAACAAAAAGAAAATTATTTCCAATGTGTCAAGTAATTAACAAAAAAAACAGCGCAAACTAGAATGCTATTTGTTCCTAAACAGAGAGTACACAGTGGCAGAATACCTGACCACTGACTGACCCAAACTTAAATAAAACTTTGACTATGTACAGACTCAGTGAGTCTTCTGTGAGTGTAATGTTTACTGTACATTTTGTTTTACTTTTGTTTATTTAGTTCACTTGCTTTGGCAATGTTAACATGTTTCCTATGCTAATAAAGCCCTTACATTTAAATATGATTTAATTGAGAGAGCAGGGAGGGAGTTTGAGAGCGGGGAGGGAAGGAGGCAAGGAAATACCAAGGAGTAAAGAGAGATGGAGGGAGAAAGAGGAGGGTGAGAGACGTAGCCAGTTTGATGGCGTAAGAACTAACACTCTTCAAGGTGAATTACACCAAACCTCCCTCCCCTTCAACTCTCCTGTCTGTCTTTGTTGCCATGATGATAGTGCTGCGGTCAAAGCCAGTGTTGTTTTTCACCAACGACCTCTGTGATATTTTGATATCCAGAAGGGTGTGTACATTTTTGTCCATAGACTGTTAATCCAAGCTGATGGGTTTTAGGACTTCTTCAATAATACTCTAGTGGTGACTGTGGCGCGTTCCTTCCAAACACTGGGGAGGGTGACTGTGGCGCGTTCCTTCCAAACACTGGGGAGGGTGACTGTGGCGCGTTCCTTCCAAACACTGGGGAGGGTGACTGTGGCGCGTTCCTTCCAAACACTGGGGAGGGTGACTGTTTGAGCATCTCCTGTGTGGATGTGTTGGTAACCTTGTCCATTCTCTGTTTTGAACAATGTTCCATTGTGTGTCAGTAGTCTGAATGGGCATTAATCACATTTCCTCAACATACATTTAGTCATACTTCTGTGGAGGGTAGGTTTTCTCTGCCATGAGGATGCCGTGTGCTCTTGCCCCCCCCCCCCCCCCCCCCCCCCACCACCACAGGTTTCCTGCTGAAACGGGTTTATAGGAGAACCCAGAGGTTTATTAGGTGTGTTAGGGAAATATGCCAGAGTAACCTGACTCCTCACCCTCCCTCCCCCCTTTTCACTGTGGGGGTGAGAAAGGAAGTGAAGGACTCTTTTTGGATTAAAGGCAAAATCATTGGTGCTCATTGGCCACTCAGACATGAGAGACTGTGGCCTAAGGGCTGTTGCTATGGAGAGTTCAGAGTAGAATGTCTAGAGTGGTAGTGGACACGCTGGTAGTGAAAGGGTTCTGGGAAGTAGGTTACTGCTGGTAGTGAAAGGGTAGGTTACTGCTGGTAGTGAAAGGGTTCTGGGAAGTAGGTTACTGCTGGTAGTGAAAGGGTTCTGGGAAGTAGGTTACTGCTGGTAGTGAAAGGGTAGGTTACTGCTGGTAGTGAAAGGGTTCTGGGAAGTAGGTTGCTGCTGGTAGTGAAAGGGTTCTGGGAAGTAGGTTGCTGCTGGTAGTGAAAGGGTTCTGGGAAGTAGGTTACTGCTGGTAGTGGAAGGGTTCTGGGAAGTAGGTTACTGCTGGTAGTGGAAGGGTTCTGGGAAGTAGGTTACTGCTGGTAGTGAAAGGGTAGGTTACTGCTGGTAGTGAAAGGGTTCTGGGAAGTAGGTTACTGCTGGTAGTGAAAGGGTTCTGGGAAGTAGGTTACTGCTGGTAGTGAAAGGGTAGGTTACTGCTGGTAGTGAAAGGGTTCTGGGAAGTAGGTTACTGCTGGTAGTGAAAGGGTTCTGGGAAGTAGGTTACTGCTGGTAGTGAAAGGGTAGGTTACTGCTGGTAGTGAAAGGGTTCTGGGAAGTAGGTTGCTGCTGGTAGTGAAAGGGTTCTGGGAAGTAGGTTGCTGCTGGTAGTGAAAGGGTTCTGGGAAGTAGGTTACTGCTGGTAGTGAAAGGGTTCTGGGAAGTAGGTTACTGCTGGTAGTGAAAGGGTTCTGGGAAGTAGGTTGCTGCTGGTAGTGAAAGGGTTCTGGGGAGTAGGTTGCTGCTGGTAGTGAAAGGGTTCTGGGGAGTAGGTTGCTGCTGGTAGTGAAAGGGTTCTGGGAAGTAGGTTGCTGCTGGTAGTGAAAGGGTTCTGGGAAGTAGGTTACTGCTGGTAGTGAAAGGGTTCTGGGAAGTAGGTTGCTGCTGGTAGTGAAAGGGTTCTGGGAAGTAGGTTGCTGCTGGTAGTGAAAGGGTTCTGGGAAGTAGGTTGCTGCTGGTAGTGAAAGGGTTCTGGGAAGTAGGTTACTGCTGGTAGTGGAAGGGTTCTGGGAAGTAGGTTACTGCTGGTAGTGAAAGGGTAGGTTACTGCTGGTAGTGAAAGGGTTCTGGGAAGTAGGTTACTGCTGGTAGTGGAAGGGTTCTGGGAAGTAGGTTACTGCTGGTAGTGGAAGGGTTCTGGGAAGTAGGTTACTGCTGGTAGTGAAAGGGTTCTGGGAAGTAGGTTACTGCTGGTAGTGAAAGGGTTCTGGGGAGTAGGTTACTGCTGGTAGTGAAAGGGTTCTGGGAAGTAGGTTGCTGGTAGTGAAAGGGTTCTGGGAAGTAGGTTGCTGGTAGTGAAAGGGTTCTGGGAAGTAGGTTACTGCTGGTAGTGGAAGGGTTCTGGGAAGTAGGTTACTGCTGGTAGTGGAAGGGTTCTGGGAAGTAGGTTGCTGGTAGTGAAAGGGTTCTGGGAAGTAGGTTGCTGCTGGTAGTGGAAGGGTTCTGGGAAGTAGGTTACTGCTGGTAGTGGAAGGGTTCTGGGAAGTAGGTTACTGCTGGTAGTGGAAGGGTTCTGGGAAGTAGGTTACTGCTGGTAGTGAAAGGGTTCTGGGAAGTAGGTTGCTGCTGGTAGTGAAAGGGTTCTGGGAAGTAGGTTACTGCCGGTAGTGAAAGGGTTCTGGGAAGTAGGTTGCTGCCGGTAGTGAAAGGGTTCTGGGAAGTAGGTTACTGCCGGTAGTGAAAGGGTTCTGGGAAGTAGGTTACTGCCGGTAGTGAAAGGGTTCTGGGAAGTAGGTTGCTGGTAGTGAAAGGGTTCTGGGAAGTAGGTTGCTGGTAGTGAAAGGGTTCTGGGAAGTAGGTTACTGCTGGTAGTGGAAGGGTTCTGGGAAGTAGGTTGCTGGTAGTGAAAGGGTTCTGGGAAGTAGGTTGCTGCTGGTAGTGGAAGGGTTCTGGGAAGTAGGTTACTGCTGGTAGTGGAAGGGTTCTGGGAAGTAGGTTACTGCTGGTAGTGGAAGGGTTCTGGGAAGTAGGTTACTGCTGGTAGTGGAAGGGTTCTGGGAAGTAGGTTGCTGGTAGTGAAAGGGTTCTGGGAAGTAGGTTGCTGCTGGTAGTGAAAGGGTTCTGGGAAGTAGGTTACTGCTGGTAGTGGAAGGGTTCTGGGAAGTAGGTTACTGCTGGTAGTGAAAGGGTTTTGGGAAGTAGGTTACTGCTGGTAGTGGAAGGGTTCTGGGAAGTAGGTTGCTGCTGGTAGTGGAAGGGTTCTGGGAAGTAGGTTACTGCTGGTAGTGGAAGGGTTCTGGGAAGTAGGTTACTGCTGGTAGTGAAAGGGTTCTGGGAAGTAGGTTACTGCTGGTAGTGAAAGGGTTCTGGGGAGTAGGTTACTGCTGGTAGTGAAAGGGTTCTGGTAAGTAGGTTACTGCTGGTAGTGAAAGGGTTCTGGGAAGTAGGTTGCTGCTGGTAGTGAAAGGGTAGGTTACTGCTGGTAGTGAAAGGGTTCTGGGAAGTAGGTTACTGTTGGTAGTGGAAGGGTTCTGGGAAGTAGGTTACTGCTGGTAGTGAAAGGGTTCTGGGAAGTAGGTTGCTGCTGGTAGTGAAAGGGTTCTGGGAAGTAGGTTGCTGCTGGTAGTGGAAGGGTTCTGGGAAGTAGGTTGCTGGTAGTGAAAGGGTTCTGGGAAGTAGGTTGCTGCTGGTAGTGGAAGGGTTCTGGGAAGTAGGTTACTGCTGGTAGTGGAAGGGTTCTGGGAAGTAGGTTACTGCTGGTAGTGGAAGGGTTCTGGGAAGTAGGTTACTGCTGGTAGTGGAAGGGTTCTGGGAAGTAGGTTACTGCTGGTAGTGAAAGGGTTTTGGGAAGTAGGTTACTGCTGGTAGTGGAAGGGTTCTGGGAAGTAGGTTGCTGCTGGTAGTGGAAGGGTTCTGGGAAGTAGGTTACTGCTGGTAGTGGAAGGGTTCTGGGAAGTAGGTTACTGCTGGTAGTGAAAGGGTTCTGGGAAGTAGGTTACTGCTGGTAGTGAAAGGGTTCTGGGGAGTAGGTTACTGCTGGTAGTGAAAGGGTTCTGGTAAGTAGGTTACTGCTGGTAGTGAAAGGGTTCTGGGAAGTAGGTTGCTGCTGGTAGTGAAAGGGTAGGTTACTGCTGGTAGTGAAAGGGTTCTGGGAAGTAGGTTGCTGCTGGTAGTGAAAGGGTTCTGGGAAGTAGGTTACTGCTGGTAGTGAAAGGGTTCTGGGAAGTAGGTTACTGCTGGTAGTGAAAGGGTTCTGGGAAGTAGGTTGCTGCTGGTAGTGAAAGGGTTCTGGGGAGTAGGTTGCTGCTGGTAGTGAAAGGGTTCTGGGGAGTAGGTTGCTGCTGGTAGTGAAAGGGTTCTGGGGAGTAGGTTGCTGCTGGTAGTGAAAGGGTTCTGGGGAGTAGGTTACTGCTGGTAGTGAAAGGGTTCTGGGAAGTAGGTTGCTGCTGGTAGTGAAAGGGTTCTGGGAAGTAGGTTGCTGCTGGTAGTGAAAGGGTTCTGGGAAGTAGGTTGCTGCTGGTAGTGAAAGGGTTCTGGGAAGTAGGTTACTGCTGGTAGTGGAAGGGTTCTGGGAAGTAGGTTACTGCTGGTAGTGAAAGGGTTCTGGGAAGTAGGTTGCTGCTGGTAGTGGAAGGGTTCTGGGAAGTAGGTTGCTGCTGGTAGTGAAAGGGTTCTGGGAAGTAGGTTACTGCTGGTAGTGGAAGGGTTCTGGGAAGTAGGTTACTGCTGGTAGTGAAAGGGTAGGTTACTGCTGGTAGTGAAAGGGTTCTGGGAAGTAGGTTACTGCTGGTAGTGGAAGGGTTCTGGGAAGTAGGTTACTGCTGGTAGTGGAAGGGTTCTGGGAAGTAGGTTACTGCTGGTAGTGAAAGGGTTCTGGGAAGTAGGTTACTGCTGGTAGTGAAAGGGTTCTGGGGAGTAGGTTACTGCTGGTAGTGAAAGGGTTCTGGGGAGTAGGTTACTGCTGGTAGTGAAAGGGTTCTGGGAAGTAGGTTGCTGGTAGTGAAAGGGTTCTGGGAAGTAGGTTGCTGGTAGTGAAAGGGTTCTGGGAAGTAGGTTACTGCTGGTAGTGGAAGGGTTCTGGGAAGTAGGTTGCTGGTAGTGAAAGGGTTCTGGGAAGTAGGTTGCTGCTGGTAGTGGAAGGGTTCTGGGAAGTAGGTTACTGCTGGTAGTGGAAGGGTTCTGGGAAGTAGGTTACTGCTGGTAGTGGAAGGGTTCTGGGAAGTAGGTTACTGCTGGTAGTGAAAGGGTTCTGGGAAGTAGGTTGCTGGTAGTGAAAGGGTTCTGGGAAGTAGGTTGCTGCTGGTAGTGAAAGGGTTCTGGGAAGTAGGTTACTGCTGGTAGTGGAAGGGTTCTGGGAAGTAGGTTACTGCTGGTAGTGGAAGGGTTTTGGGAAGTAGGTTACTGCTGGTAGTGGAAGGGTTCTGGGAAGTAGGTTACTGCTGGTAGTGAAAGGGTTCTGGGAAGTAGGTTGCTGCTGGTAGTGAAAGGGTTCTGGGAAGTAGGTTGCTGCTGGTAGTGAAAGGGTTCTGGGAAGTAGGTTACTGCTGGTAGTGAAAGGGTTCTGGGAAGTAGGTTGCTGCCGGTAGTGAAAGGGTTCTGGGAAGTAGGTTACTGCTGGTAGTAAAAGGGTTCTGGGAAGTAGGTTACTGCCGGTAGTGAAAGGGTTCTGGGAAGTAGGTTGCTGCCGGTAGTGAAAGGGTTCTGGGAAGTAGGTTACTGCTGGTAGTGAAAGGGTTCTGGGAAGTAGGTTACTGCTGGTAGTGAAAGGGTTCTGGGAAGTAGGTTGCTGGTAGTGAAAGGGTTCTGGGAAGTAGGTTGCTGGTAGTGAAAGGGTTCTGGGAAGTAGGTTACTGCTGGTAGTGGAAGGGTTCTGGGAAGTAGGTTGCTGGTAGTGAAAGGGTTCTGGGAAGTAGGTTGCTGCTGGTAGTGGAAGGGTTCTGGGAAGTAGGTTACTGCTGGTAGTGGAAGGGTTCTGGGAAGTAGGTTACTGCTGGTAGTGGAAGGGTTCTGGGAAGTAGGTTACTGCTGGTAGTGGAAGGGTTCTGGGAAGTAGGTTACTGCTGGTAGTGAAAGGGTTCTGGGAAGTAGGTTACTGCTGGTAGTGAAAGGGTTCTGGGAAGTAGGTTGCTGCTGGTAGTGAAAGGGTTCTGGGAAGTAGGTTACTGCTGGTAGTGAAAGGGTAGGTTGCTGCTGGTAGTGAAAGGGTAGGTTGCTGCCGGTAGTGAAAGGGTTCTGGGAAGTAGGTTACTGCTGGTAGTGAAAGGGTTCTGGGAAGTAGGTTGCTGCCGGTAGTGAAAGGGTTCTGGGAAGTAGGTTACTGCTGGTAGTGAAAGGGTTCTGGGAAGTAGGTTACTGCTGGTAGTGGAAGGGTTCTGGGAAGTAGGTTACTGCTGGTAGTGAAAGGGTTCTGGGAAGTAGGTTACTGCTGGTAGTGGAAGGGTTCTGGGGAGTAGGTTACTGCTGGTAGTGAAAGGGTTCTGGGAAGTAGGTTACTGCTGGTAGTGAAAGGGTTCTGGGAAGTAGGTTGCTGCCGGTAGTGAAAGGGTTCTGGGAAGTAGGTTACTGCTGGTAGTGAAAGGGTTCTGGGAAGTAGGTTACTGCCGGTAGTGAAAGGGTTCTGGTAAGTAGGTTGCTGCTGGTAGTGAAAGGGTTCTGGGGAGTAGGTTACTGCTGGTAGTGAAAGGGTTCTGGGAAGTAGGTTACTGCTGGTAGTGAAAGGGTAGGTTACTGCCGGTAGTGAAAGGGTTCTGGTAAGTAGGTTACTGCTGGTAGTGGTGATAAGGATATTGCTGTAGTTACTGGCTTCTGGAGGGGATGAGAGGATGAGGGATCAGACGGGGGACGTGGGCAGATTAAAGGATTTGTTTTCAAATAAATCAGTATTTTTGTTATTCTACTACAACGCCCAATCAAGTCCCCCACGTCTGACAATAATGATGAGATCAAGGAAAACAGAATTATTATTATAAATAAATAAAATCGGGCAATTCGAACAGTGTAAACAACACTCAACGAATGATAAATAATACCAGAGGCTGGTCTAACGAGGAATGTGTGACTCCTTTATTACAGCATAACAAAGATTAACAGCTGAATTTGTGAAATAGTTTATCCGACATGTGAGACTTGGTGCTCACAGAACCATTGGACTATTAATCAAACAGGCAACAGGATCTGTCGTATTTCTGGAGATATGGATGATTTAATAAAGTCAGGCACATTTTAACAGTTAGGCTATTGATTCTAGAATTAAGTTGGCGTTTCTTCAGTTCTCACTTTTCTTAGACAATACGACAAAGGCTGTTTTCTCATCTCATTCTGCTGCATTGTTCTCAACACCAATATGCTGGTTAACTTTGCTATTATGCACTTCGCAACATGGTCTAGGAAAAAGCACCAATTCAACAGGGCGCTGATGTGTATTACAAACAAGGACCGCGACCACAATCCAATGCGGGATTAGGTGCAGTTGTTATAAAATAATATTTTTTATTAGTGTTGCACCATTGTTCTTATACCATATGTCTTAGACCGATGGACTGTTCCATCCCCACGGCCTCCACAATGGATCAGTCCACTCAGACAGGAGCCAATCAGACAGGTGTCTTGTACATCATGATATTTTTTGTTGCTACTGCTCCACGAAAGAAATATCTGTCGACCAAACAATGGACCAGTCCACTAAAGGGGGTCAGCTAAAAGGCTTTTCTATAGTCTGCCTTCTAACCTCTCTCTGTCCCTCTCTCTCTCTCTGTCCCCCTCTCTCTCTCTCTGTCCCCCTCCCCTGTAGGTAAGTTTGAGGAGAGGGAGGATCGGGTACCTAAGTTGGAGCAGCTCAACTCCCTGGGCTTCATGTGTTCTCTGAGCCTTGTTCTCAACAAGAGAGACCTCATCAAGATGGAGCTGCTGCTGTTGGAGACGTTCAGCTGGAACCTCTGTATGCCCACCCCGGCCCACTTCATAGACTACTACCTCCAGGCCTCGGTGCAGGAGGGAGACCTGTACAACGGCTGGCCTCTCTCCTCCCTCTCCAAGACCAAAACCTTTATGGACAAGTACACACACTACTTCCTGGAGGTGTCACTGCAAGGTGAGGGGTGATGGAGGGAGGGAAGGAAGGAAAAAAAATAGAGGGACTTAGGAAATATGTGCAGCCTCTTGTGCTTGTCACAATTTAATGTAGTGAATCATAATGTTGCTCTAGAGACTAGACCATTTCTAACAGTCTCTCTGTGTTGCTCTAGAGACTAGACCATTTCTAACAGTCTCTCTGTGTTGCTCTAGAGACTAGACCATTTCTAACAGTCTCTCTGTGTTGCTCTAGAGCACAGGTGTCAAACTCATTCCACGGAGGGCCGAGTGTCTGCGGGTTTTCGCTCCACCCTTGTACTTGATTGATGAATTAACATCACTAATTAGTTAGGAACTCCCCACACCTGGTTGTCTAGGGCTTTATTGAAAGGAAAGACCAAAAACCTGCAGACACTAGGCCCTCCGTGGAATGAGTTTGACACCCCTGCTCTAGAGACTAGACCATTTCTAACAGTCTCTCTGTGTTGCTCTACCCCCTTCAAACATTCAACTTCCAGCTGCGTACCCCCTCTAGCACCGGGGTCAGCGTACTCTCAAATGTTGTTTTTTGCCATCATTGTAAGCCTGCCACACACACACTATACGATACATTTATTAAACATAAGAATGTGTGAGTTGTCTTCACAACCCGGCTCGTGGGAAGTGACAAAGACCTCTTATCGAACCAGGGCACAAATAATTATATCATAATGAATCATTTTGCTCTTTATTTAACCATCTTACATATAAAACCTTATTTGTTCATTGAAAATGGTGAGTAACTCACCACAGGTTAATGAGAAGGATGTGCTTGAAAGGATGCACATAACTCTGCAATGTTGTATTGGAAAGAGTCTGTCTTCAGTCATTTTCCACACACAGTCTGTGCCTGTAATTAGTTTTCATGCTAGTGAGGGCTGAGAATCCACTCTCGCATAGGTACGTGGTTGCAAAGGGCATCAGTGTCTTAACAGCGCGATTTGCCAAGGCAGGATACTCTGAGCGCAGCCCACTCCATAAATCTGGCAGTGGCTTCTGATTTTAAATCACATTTTCACCCAACCGCTTGTTGCAATTTTGATGAGGCTCTCTTGTTCAGATATCGGTAAGTGGACTGGAGGCAGGGCATGAAAGGGATAACGAATCCAGTTTGTGTCATCCGTTTCGGGAAAGTACCTGTGTAATTGCGCACTCAACTTACTCAGGTGCTTCGCTATATCACATTTGACATTGTCCGTAAGCTTGAGTTCATTTACACAGAAAATCATACAATGTTGGAAAGACCTTTTGTTGTCCTTGTTATTGCAGACAGAGAAGAGCTCCAACTTCTTAATCAGCCTCAATTTTGTCCCGCACATTGAATATAGTTGCGGGGAGTCCCTGTAATCCTAAATTCAGATCGTTCAGGCGAGAAAAAACATCACCCAGATTGGCCAGTCGTGTGAGAAACTTGTCGTCATGCAAGTGGTAAGTCAAGTGAAAATTATGGTCAGTAAAGAACTTTAAGCTTGTCTCTCAATTTAAAAAAACGTGTCAATACTTTGCCCCTTGATAACCAGCGCACTTCTGTATGTTGTAAAAGCGTTACATGGTCCCTGCCCATATCATTGTATGGTGCATAAAATACACGAGTTCAGGGGCCTTGTTTTAACAAAATTAACCATGTTCACTGTAGTGTCCAAAACGTCTTTCAAGCTGTCAGGCGTTGGGAGCAACCGCTTGCACGTGCGTTTTCACTCCATCATGGCTTTTGCGCCATCAGTACAGATACCAACATGAGCAGCAGCTACGTTTGGCTACATACGGACTGTTAGTTGAATTCCCACGAGAGAGTGACGGTTAATGTGATTGGATGTTAATTATTTGACTAGGCTACCTGTATTTGACATTGTTGTTATTTCGCAGAGTACTTAGATAATTTTATTTTTGGAAGTGAAACGAGGCTAATCAGGGGGGGTGGGGGACCTCACTCAAATGTATAGATCTGTTGGAAAATAGATTTTTTTTAATTATTATTATTTTATTTTTTTATACATGTGAATCACATTTTTATTTGGCGTACCCCCGACGGAATTGTGTTCCCCAGTTTGGGAGTACCTGCTCTATACCATTTCAAACAGTCTCTTTGTTCCTCTAGACCATGCGTTCCTGAGTTTCCGGCCGTCTCAGGTGGCAGCAGCATGCGTAGCGGCGTCTCGTGTCTGTCTCCAGATTTCTCCGAGCTGGACCACGTCTCTACACCTACTGACTGGATACACCTGGGACCACCTCACACACTGCATCAAACTCATGCTGCTGTAAGGCTCACACAGGACACACATCTGAGACCAATTGAATGCTTGTATATGCAGTAGCAGTCAAAAGTTTGGACACACCAACTCATTCAAGGGGTCTTCTTTATTTGTAACTACATTGTAGAATAATAGTGAAGACATCAAAACTATGAAATAACACACAGAATTATGTAGTAACAAAGTGTTCAACGAATAAACATGTATTTTATATTTGAGATTCTTCAAAGTAGCCACCCTTTACCTTGATGACAGCATTGCACTCTCTTGTCTCTCTCTTCCACAGTGCACATGACAGCGACGTGAAGGAGGCCAACAAACCAAAATCCACCCCTCCGTTGTCTCGATCCGCCTCTCTCCAGTCTCACCCTCCTCTCTCCCACCTCTCCCCGGTCCCAGCCATCCAGAGACCAGCTACCACCTCCTCCACCCCCCAGCAGCTCCTCTTCCAGCCCAGCCCAGTGGGCTTCCCACACCTCTCCCCCTCCCTGTCCCAGCTCCACACGCTAGCCGACTCCCAGGCTTTGGGGCCTGCTGGAGTCAACATGTCCCAGGACTTCCTCCAGAGCCACAGGATGGGGCTGCTCACTGGGGCCAACACCATGACCTCTACAGCAGGGGCCTTCCCCTCCTATCCTAGCCTGACTTCGGGGCTGCAGCCTGGGGCTCGGGTGGCACCGCTGGCCTTGCAGGGCCCCATCTCCATGCAGGTAGCCTTGGCTGCGGAGCCTAGACACTGCCTCAACATGGCCTACAGCCGGGGGTACCTGGGGGGCGTGGGCCCCCACCACACCTTCACGTCAGCGGGCTGCTTCGACAGATGACGCCAGGAGACGGAGGAGAGGATGAACAGCAAACCGCCCCGAGCCAGAGACAGGGAGCGCTACAATCCTCTCCCATCACTACTTCCTCCTCCTCTCCGCTCCCTGGCAGACCTCTTCTCTCTCTCCATTAGCACCCCGTCCCCCTCCTCGGCCGCCACGCGCCCTGCGCCCCCCACCTTCAGACAGAGACGGCGAGAAAGACTGCTCAAACGCAAGCAAAGGTCAAAGGGCACCGATGACCCCATGGAAGTCATCACACTGACATGACGCCCCTGACTGATGTTGAACACTGTGTTCTAATCACGTCACAGGAACATGATGCCAAGGCAGAAGCATTAAAACACTGTAGAATGGTCACTATGTCCCTGATTTAAGATGCTGTTATCACTGTGAACCAGAGGCTATGCAGCATGATTCCTCCTCAGTGCCTCCTGTGTTTCGACCAGAGTGATGTCTGTCTGTGAATTCAGATGAAGATGAAGTGCTGCTGGGTCTCTCACTGTAATCCAAAAATATCAACTCAACTGAAGACGAGAAATAGGCCAGTAAAGTCTTGAGCTGCTGACTTGGGAACAGTGGTATGACTTGTTGTAAGCAGACATACCAGTGAGTTGAAGATGCTATGTCAGTGTGTGTGTGTGTATATATATAGGCTTTATATCACTCTTATGCCAGTGAATAAAGGGATTATGTCACTAAGTGCTACAGGGGCCCTCTGAGAATTCCTACCCATAATCCTCAATGGATGGATGGGGAGGGGAGGCCAGAGTTCATTGTTCTGTCACAGCAGAGGAAATCCACAGTTAACATAGCTGTCATGTTTTGCTTCTCTTCCCATCCTCCTTCCTATTGAGTGAGAGAGAATATTAATGTAGCATTCTAATTCTATGTTTGGAACTTTGATGATGTGTACATAATGACATGCTGCTGCCTTCTATATGAACTGATGGTTCTGTGTGAGTTGAAGACTTATTTCCATGAACCACAGCGTATATCAGGGACTTGATGTAACAGATTACTTGAATACGATGCCATTGAAACGTGACGTAACTTTTTAATTTAAGTTGACAAATTTGTTTGTTGCTTTATTTTGTATTCCTTGGTTTTGGTTTTTTATATCCTGGCGTGAAACACATTGTTTATTTTTTATGTTTTTATTTATAAAAATGTTAAAAAGCCATTATATAGCAACTGAATATTCAGGCTCAGGTTGTTAGGCTGAGGATATCCAATCAGCCATCTCCTTATTGAGGAGGTTACCCAATCAGCTGTTTTCTTACTATTTCGTGTGCTTTAAGTAGATGCTAGCATGGCACCCAGGAGAGTTTCTCACTTCTCTCCCAGAGGAAGAGGACCTGCCTTTTAAATGACATACTAAGATATATAAAACACACTCTTTGCATCCTGGTGGAATCAGTGACCTCGTGGTCGATGAAACACACAGCCCATCTGCAGCTTATCATCACTAATTGCTTCCCACATTTCCAAAACTTCCACTTCCTGCTGGAACGTAAACACATCCAGATTCCCCTTCTGCGTCACAGGCGATCTCGCTGGTTACCGTGGCGATAGCCAAAAATCTAAATCGGGGGCTCACTCAGAAGGACAGTTGGAACGTTACAGAATGTTTAGATGCCCATAACTGATCTAAACAGCACATTTCTATCTGTTGTGTAGAGCAGGGAATGATGGAAGCTCTAGAAATCACATTTCTATCTGCAACAGTGTTACCTTCTGGTCCCTTTCTGTCGGTATGCTTTGAATGTGTAAGTTTTACAATGCTTGTACCTTGTACCCAACAGTTTTCAGACTTGAACAATGCTGATACTACTAAGGCCGTGTTCTGATTCTCAATGTTCCAGGCTTAGATAACGAGATTATTTTCATTGAACACTATGAAGCCTGCTTTAGGAAGATATCTGGCAAGCATCTGAAATGTGTCTAAACTTTTTATAGCATAAACCTACCTTACTGTAGTCTAGATAGTATTTTACTACAAATGGAATGAAGGGCTTAGTAGCAACCAAATGCATCTTCCTGAATGATCTTTTCTGAACTGTCAATCCCACTCACTGTATGGTCATCACTACTTTTATCTTTTATAGACAAAAGGATTCTGCCTTTTAACTTTGTATATATTTTTTTAAGTGCATTTTTATTTAGTCTTGTTCTTCCTGTGTTAATAAAGATGGATGCAGTCGGTGTGGAGTACTGGGTCATATTCATTAGGCATCAAACGGAAGAAGACTGACAAACAGGGAGGGATTAAATAAGCTATTCTTATTGGACAAGTTCGTTTTCTGTTGCAAAACATTTTTGCTACGGTATGACCTATTGAATAAAACCCTGTTTTTTAAAGTACAAGTACTCTTCCCTCACTAAAAAGCTACTTCTCACTGAGGTCTCAAGGTAATTTTTTTGGTAGAACCACAGCATTAGAATGATTCAATCTGTTTATGGCTAGAACTCTTCTCACAGCCATCACAGTCTAGCCCTTGCCACTGGTTCATCTTTTGACTTATTCTTTGACATTATTTTGTGATTTGACTCCGTTGATCCTTGCTGCCAGAAAGCAGCGAGATCTGAACACTAATCACTATGTTGCATATTGCAGCCTTGACTGGTGTACTGCACATATTGCTATAGCGATACTGTGCTGATAACACAATCACACTACTTGTCCAATGAAATGACATGAGAAATGTCCCAGTGTTTTTGTTAAAAAGGGGCTTCTTTGATCAGATGAGCCATTTGAAATAAACAAACTGATTATCTTCACTGAGTTGGTGTTTGTTTTGTTTGATATTCATGCTATTGATTATCGTTTACAAGTTATTGTATAGTATTATTGACATATGGGCCTTATTGAAACAATCCCAAATTACCACCTATTGGCTAAAGGGCTCTGGTCAAAAGTAGTGCACTCTGTGTGTGTATATATCATTTTTTTAAATGCATTTAACTAGGCAAGTCAGTTAAGAACAAATTATTATTTACAGTGACGGCCAAACCCTCCCGTAACCTGGATGATGCTGGGCCAATGGTGCGCTGCCCTAGGGCGGCACTCGATCTTCCACCAATCAGGTCATTGACATGTTTCACTGAAGATGAAACCCTGGTCTAGCTGACTTAAACCGAGGGGGAGGAATATGAAGTGTCCCAACTCTTCTCTTCAGTCCTCAAACTCCACCCCCCCTCGTCTCATTCATCATTTAGCGTGGTCTGTGTTCTACGACATTCTGTCAGAGGCCATGACCATCCAATTAATTTCTTCCAAAGATATTGTCCATTATTTATATTTTTTCACATATAGTAGAGCTTCTAATGGGATCACTGGATTATTACTGGAGGAGGATGTAGTGAGATCAGGTAGCAGGAGACACCAGCCACACAGCCCATCTGTAGAGACACTAGCCACACAGTCCATCTGTAGAGACTAGTGAAGACACCAGCCACACAGCCCATCTGTAGAAACTAGTGAAGACACCAGCCACACAGTCCATCTGTAGAGACACCAGCCACACAGCCCATCTGTAGAGACTAGTGAAGACACCAGCCACACAGCCCATCTGTAGAGACAAGTGAAGACACCAGCCACACAGTCCATCTGTAGAGACTAGTGAAGACACCAGCCACACAGCCCATCTGTAGAATCTAGTGAAGACACCAGCCACATAGTCCATCTGTAGAGACACCAGCCACACAGCCCATCTGTAGAGACTAGTGAAGACACCAACCACACAGCCCATCTGTAGAGACTAGTGAAGACACCAGCCACACAGTCCATCTGTAGAAACTAGTGAAGACACCAGCCACACAGCCCAGCTGTAGAGACTAGTGAAGACACCAGCCACACAGACCATCTGTAGAAACTAGTGAAGACACCAGCCACACAGTCCATCTGTAGAGACTAGGGAAGACACCAGCCACACAGTCCATCTGTAGAGACTAGTGAAGACACCAGCCACACAGCCCATCTGTAGAGACTAGTGAAGACACCAGCCACACAGCCCATCTGTAGAGACACCAGCCACACAGCCCATCTGTAGAGACTAGTGAAGACACCAGCCACATAGTCCATCTGTAGAGACACCAGCCACACAGTCCATCTGTAGAGACTAGTGAAGACACCAGCCACACAGCCCATCTGTAGAGACTAGGGAAGACACCAGCCACACAGCCCATCTGTAGAGACTAGGGAAGACACCAGCCACACAGCCCATCTGTAGAGACACCAGCCACACAGCCCATCTGTAGAGACTAGTGAAGACACCAGCCACACAGACCATCTGTAGAAACTAGTGAAGACACCAGCCACACAGCCCATCTGTAGAGACTAGTGAAGACACCAGCCACACAGACCATCTGTAGAAACTAGTGAAGACACCAGCCACACAGTCCATCTGTAGAGACTAGGGAAGACACCAGCCACACAGCCCATCTGTGGAGACTAGTGAAGACACCAGCCACACAGCCCATCTGTAGAGACTAGGGAAGACACCAGCCACACAGCCCATCTGTAGAGACTAGTGAAGACACCAGCCACACAGCCCATCTGTAGAGACTAGGGAAGACACCAGCCACACAGCCCATCTGTAGAGACACCAGCCACACAGCCCATCTGTAGAGACTAGTGAAGACACCAGCCACACAGTCCATCTGTAGAGACTAGGGAAGACACCAGCCACACAGCCCATCTGTAGAGACTAGTGAAGACACCAGCCACACAGCCCATCTGTAGAGACACCAGCCACACAGCCCATCTGTAGAGACTAGTGAAGACACCAGCCACACAGCCCATCTGTAGAGACAAGTGAAGACACCAGCCACACAGCCCATCTGTAGAGACTAGTGAAGACACCAGCCACACAGCCCATCTGTAGAGACTAGGGAAGACACCAGCCACACAGCCCATCTGTAGAGACTAGTGAAGACACCAGCCACACAGCCCATCTGTAGAGACTAGTGAAGACACCAGCCACACAGTCCATCTGTAGAGACTAGTGAAGACACCAGCCACACAGTCCATCTGTAGAGACTAGTGAAGACACCAGCCACACAGCCCATCTGTAGAGACTAGGGAAGACACCAGCCACACAGTCCATCTGTAGAGACTAGGGAAGACACCAGCCACACAGCCCATCTGTAGAGACTAGTGAAGACACCAGCCACACAGCCCATCTGTAGAGACTAGTGAAGACACCAGCCACACAGTCCATCTGTAGAGACACCAGCCACACAGTCCATCTGTAGAGACACCAGCCACACAGTCCATCTGTAGAAACTAGTGAAGACACCAGCCACACAGTCCATCTGTAGAGACAAGTGAAGACACCAGCCACACAGTCCATCTGTAGAGACTAGTGAAGACACCCTGGTTCGATTCCAGGCTGTATCACAACTGGTCGTGATTGGAAGTCCCATAGGGCGGCCCAGCGTCGTCCGGGTTTAGCCGGGGTAGGCCGTCATTGTAAATAAGAATTTGTTCGTAACTGACTTGCCTAGTTAAATAAAAATAAATTGACAGCACCTGACACATTTTATGCATGTCTATATAATTGAAAAAGAAAATATTCAAGAAACATAAGATAAAAATAAAGAAAATATTGAAAACCACTGACAGAGAGACTGACAGAGAGACAGAGATTACTCCAGAGAAGGCTGCCTAGAGAGACTCTCTGGTTGGACAGCCTCATGTGAGCCTTCTCAGTGTCCAGGCCATTCTTTTACATTTGAATTCAAAACATTATCACAAAAGGCAAACAAAACATAATTAAAATACATGTGAGGATCACTCTGGCCTGCACTCATGTTCCTGTTCATAAAGTTTGGAATTTAGGATTGTTCAACATATTAAATTCACAGAACATTCTTTAGTCAACTGACAGTTGATGCAAGTCTCAAAACAGTCTGGCAAACCTGGAGGGTTGATAATCAGATTTTCAACTTGAGGTAAGGAAGCAAAGAATTTGAATGTATACTGAACAAAAATGAAAAAGCAACATGCAACAATTTTACTGAGTTACAGTTCATATAAGGAAATCAGTGAATTGAAATAAATTATACCCTAATCTATGGATTTCACATGATTGGGCAGGGGCGAAGCCATGGGTGGGACTGGGAGGGCATAGGCCCAAACACTTGGGAGCCAGGCCCACCCACCGAGGAGCCAGGCCCAGCCAATCAGAATTAGTTTTCCCCCAAATACTCTTCAGTTTCATCAGCTATGTGGGTGGCTGGTCTCAGGCGATTCTGCAGGTGAAGAAGCCGGATGTGGAAGTCCTGGACTGGTGTGGTTACACGTGGTCTGCGGTTGTGAGGCCGGTTGGGGAAAAAACTACATTGTTAGAGAAATTAACATTAAATTACCTGGCAACAGTTCTGGTGGACATTCCTGTAGTCAGCATGCCATTTGCATGCTCCCTCAAAACTTGAGACATCAGTGGCATTGTGTTGTGAGAATTAACCTTTTTGTGCATATGGAACATTTCTGGGATATTTTATTTCAGCTCATGAAACCAACACTTTACATGTTGCGTTTGTACTTGTGATCAGTATATAAATGTATGTTACTCCAGAATAATATTTTGTCAATATTAAGAATTATGTTGTTGACATCTTGTTTTAGCAATGTCACAATTTATATTGAAGACTCTGTTTAGCTAACAACTGTCATTAGCTTAGCTAAATTAACAAAACATCTCTAATTCCAGGTTGTTACATTGTCCTATGGAGTCCATGGGAGATCAGAGAGAGAGGAAGGGATCATGTCAAATTTTTCAACTTCAATGATATCTCAGCCTTATCACCACCTTCAATCTTAAAGGTCACGAACAGTCAAAATAATGTTAAATTAGATGATATTTGGATGAAATCAGATCAAAGTATGAATAATGACCGTTGCTTCTACATTGATAAAGTTTGATCATAAAGTTACTGGTTCCATCTAGAGTCGACCGATTAATTGGAATGGCCGATTAATTAGGGCCGATTTCAAGTTCTCATAACAATCGGTAATCTGCATTTTTGGACACCGATCATGGCCGATTACATTGCACTCCACGAGGAGACTGCGTGGCAGGCTGACTACCTGTTACGCGAGTGCAGCAAGGAGCCACGGTAAGGTGCTAGCTAGCATTAAACGTATCTTATAAAAAACAATCAATCTTAACATAATCACCAGTTAACTACACATGGTTGATGATATTACGAGTTTATCTAGTGTGTCCTGCATTGCATATAATCGATGTGGTGCCTGTTCATTTATCATCGAATCACAGCCTACTTCGCCAAACGGGTGATGATTTAACAAAAGCGCATTCGCGAAAAAAAGCACGTGTTGTTGCATAAATGTACCTAACCATAAACATCAATGCCTTTCTTAAAATGAATATACAAGTATATATTTTTAAACCTGCATATTTAGTTAATATTGCCTGCTAACAAGAATTTAATTTTAACTAGGGAAATTGTGTCACTTCTATTGCGTTCTATGCAAGCAGAGTCGGGGTATATGCAGCAGTTTGGGCCGCCTGGCTCGTTGCGAACTGTGTGAAGACCATTTCTTCCTAACAAAGACCATAATTAATTTGCCAGAATTGTACATAATTATGACATAACATTGAAGGTTGTGCAATGTAACAGCAATATTTAGACTTAGGGATGCCACCCGTTAGATAAAATACGGAACGGTTCCATATTTCACTGAAAGAATAAAGGTTTTGTTTTCAAAATGATAGTTTCCGGATTTTACCATGTTATTTATGACCTAAGGCTCGTATTTCTGTGTGTTATTATATTATAATTAAGTCTATGATTTGATAGAGCAGTCTGACTGAGCGGTGGTAGGCAGCAGCAGGCTCGTAAGCATTCATTCAAACAACACTTTCCTGCATTTACCAGCAGCTCTTCAAGCATTGCGCTGTTTATGACTTCAAGCCTATCAACTCCCGAGATTAGTGTCAGAGTCGTGTGTATAGGTGGCAGGGGAAGTCAGGCGCAGGAAGGTCAAATGGAGTGTAATGGAGTCTTTTTAATAGAAGTCCACTAAACATACTTCAAACACTAAATGTACTCTCTGACAAAGACATGAGGGGGGAAACAGAGGGTTAAATACACAACAGGTAATGAATGGGATTGAAACCAGGTTTGTAGGAAGACAAGACAAAACCAATGGAAAATGAAAAATGGATCAATGATGGCTAGAAGACCGGTGACATCGACCACCGAACACCGCCTGAACAATGAGAGGCAACAACTTCGGCAGAAGTCGTGACAATTAGGCTGGCAATACTAAAGTACCTATTAGAACATCCAATAGTCAAAGGTATATGAAATACTAATGGTATAGAGAGAAATAGTCCAGCTTTCATATGTTCTGAGCAAGGAACTAAACGTTAGCTTTTTTTACATGGCACATATTGCACTTTTACTTTCTTCTCCAACACTTTGTTTTTGCATTATTTAAACCAAATTGAACATGTTTCATTATTTATTTGAGACTAAATTGATTTTATTGATGTATTATATTAAGTTAAAATAAGTGTTCATTCAGTATTGTTGTAATTGTTATTATTACAAATATATATATATAAAAATCGTCCGATTAAATTGGTATCGGCTTTTTTTGGTTCTCCAAGAATCGGTATTGTATCGGCGTTGAAAAATCATAATCGGTTGACCTCTAGTTCCATCCCCCATGTCAAACACATGGATTCATTATTAAGGGGACATCACCTTAACGTCTATTTTAAAACACCAATGGCAACATGACATTCTCTTCCCTAATTTAAATAAGTACATTGCATGACATAAGTATTTCATACATCAGAAAAGCAGAACTTAATAGTCTAGGCGAGCTCATGAATTTACAGTGCCTTCGGAAAGTATTCAGACCCCTTGACTTTTTCCACATTTTGTCAGGTTACAGCCTTATTCTAAAATGTATTAAATAGTGTTTATCATCATTGATGAGAGAAGTCATGACTATACATGAATCTTGATTTTTTTTTTTTTTCAACATGTGGTTTGATAGTTATTGTGTAATGAACGCGGCCTATTTCTCTTTTGTCAGGATACGAGGATGGAAGACGTCAGCAACGCAAGGTAAGCTGTCAACTAGCAAATAAATCACATGTTATTTGTCACATGCGCCGAATACAACAGGTGTAGATCTCATAGTGAAAATTCTTACTTACAAGCCCTTAACCAACAATGTAGTCAACATTTATTTTGTTGAGTTAAGAACAATAAAATAGGCTATATACAGGGGGTGCCGGTGTTGAGTCAATGTGTGTGTGTGTGTGTGTGTGTGTGTGTGTGTGGGGGGGGGTACAGGTTAGTGGAGGTAATATGTACATGTAGGTAGGGGTAAAGTGACTATGCATAGATAATAAACAGCGAGTAGCAGAACACTGCGATGCAAAAAAGAATGTAACACATGCAAGGTTTGTTTCTTCCCATAAGAACAGACCGAGCGCTTAACTGATTAATTCTATTTTCAGACTGGACATACGATAAAGCTGGAGTCCTATCTGGTGTCAAACATTAAGCCCTCATGGACGGTAGGCCATTTCTGCTTAAGGTGAGCTCTTTATAATTGAAGTACAAGAACATAGCAGGATAGTTATGGTTTTGTTATTGATGTTGCTGAATGATATGATAGCTACACTGAACAAAAATATAAACGCAACAATTTCAAAGGTTTTACTGAGTTACAGTTCATATAAGGAAATCAGTCAACTGAAATAGATTAATTAGGCCCTAATCTACAGATTTCACGTCACTGGGAATATTTTTATTTTTATTTTTTTTTAAAGGTAGGGGCATGCATCAGAAAATCAGTCAGTACCTGTTGTGCATCATTAGCCTCATGCAGCTCGACACATCTCCTTCGCATAGAGTTGATCAGGTTGCTGATTGTGGAATGTTGTCCCATTCCTCGTTAATGGCTATGCGAAGTTGCTGAATATTGGCGGGAACTGGAACACGCAGACATACACGTCGATCCAGAGCATCCCAAACATGCTCAATGGGTGACATGTCTGGTGAGTATGCAGGGCATGGAAGAACTCGGATGTTTTCAGCTTCCAGGAATTGTGTACAGATCTTTGCGACATGGGACTGTGCATTATAATGCTGAAATATGAGGTGATGCTGGCAGATGAATGGCACGACAATAGGCATCAGGATCTCGTCATGGTATCTCTGTTTATTCAAATTGCCAAAAATTAAATTGTGTACATTGTCCGTAGCTTATGCATGCCCATACCACAACTCCACCTTCACCATGGGGAACCCTGTTCACAACGTTGACATCAGAAAACCACTCGCCCACACGATGCCATACAGGCTCGCTGTCTGCCATCTGCCAGGTACAGTTGAAACCTGGATTGATCAGTGAAGAGCACACTTCTCCAGCGTGCTAGAGGCCATCGAAGGGGAGCATTTTCCCACTGAGGTTGGTTACGACTCCGAACTGCAGTCAGGTCAAGACCCTGGTGAGGACGAAGAGCAGACAGATTAGACTTCCTGAGATGTTTTCCGACAGTTTGTGCAGAAATTCTTCGGTTATGAAAACCCACAGTTTCATCAGCTGTTCATTGGCTGGCCTCAGATGATCCCGCAGGTGAAGAAGCTGGATGTGGAGGTCCTGGACTGGCGCGGTTACAGGTGGCGTGCGCTTGCGAGGCCGGTTGGATGTACTCCCAAATTCTCAAAAAACAAACAAACATGAAGAGTAGCTGCTGCCTTGGCAGGAACGACTGGGGATCCGTGATAAATGTTGTCAGTCCTGGACCCCCCCCCCGGGTGCACAGTGGTAGGACCCCTTCTTTATTGTTTTGATGTTAAAATCTGAAGAGAAAGTAGAAAAGTAGGTCACTGTGCCTAGAGAACAAACATACAAAGCTTCATTATAATGAACAAAAATATAAACAAAACATGTAAAGTGTTGGTCCCATGTTTCATGAGCTGAATCAAAAGATCCTAGAAATTTTTCATATGCACAAAAAGCTTATTTCTCTCAAATGTTGTGTACAAATTTGTTTACATCCCTGTTAGTGAGCATTTCTCCTTTGCCAAGATAATCCATCCACCTGACAGGTGTTGCATATCAAGAAGCTGATTAAAACAGCGTGATCATTATATAGGTGAACCTTGTGCTGGGGTAAAAGGACACTAAAATGTGCAATTGGGATGCTGACTGCAGGAATGGCAGGGCCTGGCTCTTCCGTGGCTGGGCCTATGCCCTCCCAGGCCCACCCATGGCTGTTTCCCTGCCGTCATGTGAAATCCATAGATTAGAGCCTCATGAATATATTTCAATTGACTGATCTCCTTTTATGAACTGTAACTCCGTAAAATTGTTGCATGTTGCATTGATGTTAGCCCTTGGCAGCGTTATCAGAAAGCACAGCATTGATTTTCACTGCTACGCAGACGATACATAACTTTATATTGCCGTGTCTCCAGAGGATTTTATCTCCACGGATAAATTATTAGACTGTATTAGTGATTTAATGATTTAAATACTTGGCTGGCTCACAACTGTAGCCATGGAGTGCTTTGAAAGGCTGGTCATGGCTCACATCAACAGCATCCTCCCGGACACCCTAGACCCACTCCAATTCGCATACCGCCCCAACAGATGACGCAATCTCAATTGCACTCCACACTGCCCTTTCTCACCTGGACAAAAGGAACACCTACGTGAGAATGCTGTTCATTGACTACAGCTCAGTGTTCAACATCATAGTGCCCACAAAGCTCATCACTAAGCTAAGGACTCTGAGACTAAACACTTCCCTCTGCAACTGGATCCTGGACTTCCTGACGGGCCACACCCAGGTGGTAAGAGTAGGCAACAACACCCCTCCTTTATTCCCTGTTCACCGACGACTGCGTGGCCAAAATGACTCCAAAACCATTATTAAGTTTGCTGGCGACACAACAGTGGTAGGCCTGATCACCGACAACGATGAGACAGCCTATAGGGAGGAGGTCAGAGAACTGGCAGTGTGGTGCCAGGACAACAACTTCTCCCTCAACGTGAGCAAGACAAAGGAGCTGATCGTGGACTACAGGAAAAGGGCGGGCCGAATAGGCCCCCATTAACATCGACGGGGCTGTAGTGGAGCAGGTCCAGAGTTTCAAGTTCCTTGGTGTCCACATCACCAACAAACTAACATGGTCCAAACATACCAATACAGTCGTGAAGATGGCACGACAAAACCTTTTAAGCCTCAGGAGACTGAAAAGATTTGGCATGGGTCCCCCCAAAAAAACCTCATCATCATTACTAAGAAGGCTGGAAGCTAGGTCTGGGGTCGAGAGCATCCTGACCGGTTGCATTACCGCCTGGTATGGCAACTGCTCGGCTTCTGACCTTAAGGTGCTACAGAGGGTAGTGCAAACGGCCCAGAACGTCACTGGGGCCAAGCTTCCTGCCATCCAGGACCTAGATAATAGGCGGTGTCAGAGGAAAGCCCATATAATTGTCAGAGACTCCAGTCACCCAAGTTAGACTGTTCTCTGCTACCGCACGGCAAGTGGTACCGGAGCGCCAATTCTAGGACCAAAAGGCTCCTCAACAGCTTCTACCCCCAAGCCGTAAGACTGCTGAACAATTCATAAAATCGCCACCGGACAATTTACATTGAACCCCCCCTCCCTTTTGTACACTGCTGCTACTCATTGTTAATGATCTATTACCCCACCTACATTTACAAATTTCCTCAACTAACCTGTACTACACACACTGTACCAGTGGCCCCTGTATATAGCCTCGTTATTCTTATTGTGTTACTTTTTATTTTAGTCTACTTGGTAAATATTTTCTTAAGTCTTCTTGAACTGCTGCTGCTTGTAAGTAAGCATTTGACGGTAAGGTCTACACTTGTTGTATTCGGCGAATGTGACAAATAAAGTTTGATTTGATCTGTGGACAAATTGAAAAGTCAGCTTAAAACATATTTTTAGCTTTGCTTTTCATTAGGGTGCTTTTTAATTGTTCCGTTTGTGTCATTTAGGTTTTTTTATATTTATTTTTGTTGTGAAGTAAATATTTCAGCTTTTATTTTCATAGTTTTCATTGCGACCTTGTGGTGGGCCGTCACAGTAGGAAGTTACGAACTCTTCAAATAAACATAAACTGATGTAGTGGCACCATCTAGTGGAGAAAACGAAACGTAAGTAGTGCCATTTGCAAAGTTGTTACATTTGCATACTTCGACCGTTTCAACTACAACCAAGCCCCTGATTGGTCGTTTTTGTTGTCTTTAACTATGTGCTCGTCTATGATTGGCTATAGTAATTTTTACCAACTCTGAAAACATTCTTTACAACTAAGTTCAAAGCGATAATCAAACAAAATACGGTTTGAACTTTGAAAGGTAACAATAAAAAATATTAATTTAATATAGACGGTTATTTCAACAACAACAAAAATAGGACACGGTCAAAGTTCCTGAACTGAAAAGTAACATAGGAACTATTTTAGTGGGAGTTGCTGTGTCCTACCCGGATCAGGAAGATGGTATACAGGATCCATGGTGTCTTTCCGAGGCAGCAAAATGAGAGGCGTTGGTACATTTATCAGCAGACTACTGCTTTTCCTATTACTTCACTTTACTCTAGTGAAATGCGATATAACAGACGGCAATGCAGAGCACTTAAAGCGGGAGCATTCGCTCATGAAACCGTACCAGGGTAAGTACGCTATGTGATAATGATAGCACACTTTTATATTGTCAATAACGTTAGCTGCTAGGAGCCAGTCATACTAATTAACTAGATAGTTTACTAACTAGCCAAATAATGTGCAACTGCAGCCCGCAATTCGGGGCGTTCCTGCATCCCATTGGTTCCGTCATAACATGCTGACCGGACCGCTCGCGCGCATGTTGATTTTGAGGCTATCAGGACACGCAGGTTGAAATATCAAAACGAACTCTGAACCAAACTAAATTAATTTAGGGACAGGTCGAAAGGCATTAAACATATGTCAATTTAACTAACTAGCTTGCTGTTGCTAACTAGTTCTCACCACCCTAACCCCACTCTATACAGGGGAAACTCACCACTCTATACAGGGGTAACTCACCACCCTAACCCCACTCTATACAGGGGAAACTCACCACTATACAGGGGTAACTCACCACCCTAACCCCACTCTATACAGGGGAAACTCACCACCCTAACCACACTCTATACAGGAGAAACTCGCCACCCTAATCCCACTCTATACAGGGGAAACTCACCACCCTAACCACACTATACAGGAGAAACTCACCACTCTATACAGGGGAAACTCGCCACCCTAACCCCACTCTATACAGGAGAAACTCGCCACCCTAATCCCACTCTATACAGGGGAAACTCACCACCCTAACCACACTCTATACAGGAGAAACTCGCCACCCTAATCCCACTCTATACAGGGGAAACTCACCACCTTAACCACACTATACAGGAGAAACTCACCACTCTATACAGGAGAAACTCACCACTCTATACAGGGGAAACTCACCACCCTAACCACACTCTATACAGGAGAAACTCACCACTCTATACAGGGGAAACTCGCCACCCTAACCCCACTCTATACAGGGGTAACTCACCACCCTAACCACACTCTATACAGGAGAAACTCACCACTCTATACAGGGGAAACTCGCCACCCTAACCCCACTCTATACAGGGGTAACTCACCACCCTAACCACACTCTATACAGGAGAAACTCACCACTCTATACAGGGGAAACTCGCCACCCTAACCCCACTCTATACAGGGGTAACTCACCACCCTAACCCCACTCTATACAGGGGAAACTCACCACTATACAGGGGTAACTCACCACCCTAACCCCACTCTATACAGGGGAAACTCACCACTCTATACAGGGGTAACTCACCACCCTAACCCCACTCTATACAGGGGTAACTCACCACCCTAACCCCACTCTATACAGGGGTAACTCACCACCCTAACTCCACTTAAATACTCTTTATTTGTATGTATTTTATTGGCCCATACACCCCTCTATTCGGAGGACAAAAATAATTTTGTTTTACATTTTTGTTTTTACATATATATTATTTCCCATGGGATCTTTACTGACCAAAGAGTTGGAACACCTGTTTTAAATGGGATAGCATATATTACCTTTAGGATGGGATAGCATATATTACCTTTAGGATGGGATAGCATATATTACCTTTAGGATGGGATAGCATATATTACCTTTAGGATGGGATAGCATATATTACCTTTAGGATGGGATAGCATATATTACCTTTAGGATGGGATAGCATATATTACCTTTAGGATGGGATAGCATATATTACCTTTAGGATGGGATAGCATATATATTATTTCCCATGGGATCTTTACTGACCAAAGAGTTGGAACACCTGTTTTAAATGGGATAGCATATATTACCTTTAGGATGGGATAGCATATATTACCTTTAGGATGGGATAGCATATATTACCTTTAGGATGGGATAGCATATATTACCTTTAGGATGGGATAGCATATATTACCTTTAGGATGGGATAGCATATATTACCTTTAGGATGGGATAGCATATATTACCTTTAGGATATTATATATTGCTATTGGGAAGAGATATCATATTACTATTAGGATATCATATATTACTATTAGGATATCATATGGGGTGGCAGGTTGCCTAGTGGTTAGAGCGTTGGACTAGTAACCGGTAGCTTGCAAGATCGAATCCCCGAACTGACAAGGTAAAAATCTGTCGTTCTGCCCTGAACAAGGCAGTTAAACCACTGTTCCTAGGCCGTCATTGAAAATAAGAATTTGTTCTTAACTGACTTGCCTAGTTAAATAAAAATATATAAGGACCTTGAGGAATAACATTAGGCTCCTTAACATTACATCTTGGGCCAGGCTTGGGGTAGCCAACGCCACTCAACTCTGTTTAGTCTGCTTGGCTTGGGGTAACTCTTACTTCCATTGCATTACATTGAACCATTGACCATTACATTGAGCCAAATTACCATCCCCCTTGTGAAAGGAATGGTCATTTGCTAAACTGCGCACAGTCATTTTGTATTTGAAAGATTCTTTCTTGTTTATATGAAAGTTAAGTTCCAAAGGTTTCCAAAACTGCTAGCGAGGATTAATTAATGTTTTTAAACGTTAAAACAGAGTGCCGGGATTGTAGTTAACATGGAGCTAGCTGTCCTCCATACCATCAACTGAGAAACCAAGAATGGGACCGGCTGTAAGCCACCTTGGGCCCCCTTGGTTTCTCGAGAGCTGGGCAAGGGGTGGCAATGAGTAATTGATGAACAACATAATTCTGCACATTCTTCTCCCATGTGTTCCTGAAATCCTGCTTGTCTCTTCACCAAAATGTTGCACAGGTGTTGGAAGCAGCCCATCCAGTCAGTGGGACTTCTGGGGGAGCACGCTAGTCACCAGCTCCTATGTGCGCCTGACACCTGATGAGAGAAGTAAACAGGGATCCATATGGAACACAGTGGTGAGTAAATAACTAGCTTCTATGAAATGTATTCTGTTAGGCATTACAGACCGAAAATACAGTCCATTCTCAAATCGATTATAGCTTGATTTGAGAATATCTACATTTTAAACTGAATAGATAGGTCCAATTCATGGTTGAATTGATGATCCAATGTCATTGTGTTTTCTCTGTGCAGCCTGTTCATCTGAAAGACTGGGAGATGCACGTGCAGTACAAGATCCACGGTTCGGGGAAGAAAAATCTCCATGGAGACGGCATCGCCATCTGGTACACGAAAGAGAGACTTCATCCAGGTAATGCATTATCTTGCCAAAATAGAATCTTTGTCATCAATCACTTCCTCATTCCAGTACAAAGCTTTGGCAATCAAATCAGTAGACTAGTCTATGTGATGTGGTAGCACTGGGTTGCATTTGACGTAATCACTTTAAGTCTCAGTCATGTGCTCATCATATCTCGCCTCTTTGCCTTCCATTCAGGCCCAGTCTTTGGAAACCAAGATCATTTTGTTGGCCTGGCTTTATTTGTGGATACCTTCTGCAATGATCTCCATGGGCTGGATGTAAGTGCAGCGATCTGGCTGGTTGACTTGACGTGATTCTTCCCTTTGCAGGGTCTGTGTTTGGCAGCAATGCTAAGTTCCACGGTCTCGCCCTTTTTATAGACACGTACCATAACGATGAGGCGGCTGACGTGAGTTGATGCAGCTACATTTCTCATTATTCTCCTGCGTTTCATGTCAATGTGATGGAAGGATTTTAATGTGATGTATTTTCTTTTTGAGTTTCTTTGTTATTTTTTCATATGAATCTTTTTAGTTTCTTTCTGGGAAGGACCTTTTTGTAGCATCATGAACATCACCTTTTAATATGCTGCATTCGGCTTATTACACATTTTGAATTACATGTACAAATATTTTTGCATCACAGCGTAAAATGGATTGATTGGTAACTGAGTCAGGACTAGGATCAAATAATTGATTCACAATGTCTATCTTTATTGAATATTTTTTTTGTTTTCGGTTGTTACATCTCTTGTGCTTTACACTAGCGTTCCTTCCCCTACATCTCTGCCATGGTGAATAATGGTTCTCTGCCCTATGACCATGGGAATGATGGACGTACCTCTGAACTGGGAGGCTGTTCTTCTGAAATCAGGAACAAAGACCATGACACCTACCTGGCCATTCGCTACTCTAAGGGCAGACTCACGGTAGGAATCACTTTTTAAGTTATATAAATTACTGTAGTCTAGACATCTTGGACTGGTATCCTAAACACAGATGAGGTTTAATAGAGATGTTATATATATATATATATATATATATATATATATATCTTCTATGTTATAGTGTATAAGTTATGTAATTGACATGATACATTTATATTCAAATAATGTCAATTGCTGAATTGTGCCATTCTGATCTCTACAGGTGATGATTGACATTGATAATAAGAATGAATGGAAAGAGTGCATTGACATCGGGGGTGTCCGCCTCCCCACGGGGTACTACTTTGGAGCTTCTGCTGCTACAGGAGATCTCTCTGGTAGGTTGGGTCAGGTTGTGGAGACTGATTCTTGCTACAGGGGATCTCTGGCAGGTTGGGTCAGGGTAGATTAAATAGAGACTGATTCTTTCAAGATGTAGATCAAATTTTTTTTAGGTCTCGAACACAAATTTAAAAACTGCACGCTGAGAAAGATAATGCCTGACTTTGATTCAATTCTTATTTAAAAAACAAGTATTCCAAATTTAAAAACTGCACGCTGAGAAAGATAATGCCTGACTTTGATTCAATTCTTATTTAAAAAATCTTGCTGTGCAGAAGAGTACACACAGATTGAACCAATTACTTGTTTGTCATTTCAGTCTGGCTTTGTCCGTTGTACATTTGAAGTCTATGGTGACTCATGCAAACACAACTCTCATGTTGCAGATAACCATGATATCATCTCTATGAAGATGTATCAACTGATGGTGGAACACACACCTGATGAGGACAGTCTGGACTGGACCAAGATTGAGCCAAGTGTTAGCCTCCTGAAGTCCCCCAAAGGTAGGTAGATTTATTTGATAAAGAAAACCCATTTCTGTTCTAACCAAAGATGGTATTCCATTTGACCACAGTTAAGTATTTGTCATCTTACTGTAGATCATCTACGGTAGGTGAGTAGACTTGTTAGGTTAAGAGTTAACCATGATCATTTTTCTTGAATTTTTCTCTTTCACAGACAACATTGATGATCCTACTGGTAACTTCCGAAGCACACCTCTTACTGGCTGGAAGGTCTTCCTGCTTCTGCTATGTGCTCTACTGGGAATTGTAGTTTGTGGTGTTGTAGGGGCTGTAGTCTTTCAGAAGCGCCAGGAAAGAAACAGGAGGTTTTACTGAGAGGAAAACATATTTCTGTATGTGAGAGGTATTTGTAAAATGAACAGATTCAGCAACACATCCAAAGTGAATTTTCTAAAGATTGTGCAAATGTTTATCTGCTGACGCACCGCGATGATTACAGTCACTTATGGTATCGTTCAATGTTTGTGAAATAACCATGACTAATGGTTACTACCACATATATGAGTGACCTTTTGATGGAGGCATTTTGTTTTTATTCACACTTTCCCCTGTTATTTTTGCTTTCACAGTACAGGGGATACTTGTTGATTTGGATCAATCTGTAAAACACTGATTTTGTTAAATAACTTTTAAAGGAGATTTACTTTCACAACATTTTCTGTATAAGTTGATTTATTTTCACCTCATCTTTTTATACCATTGGGTTCTGAGTGATTGGACTGATTTACATATGTTTAGCATTTAATTTAGTTTTACATTGACCTCTAACTGCTCTTGACTTTGAATTCAATATGGGTGTTGGGAAGGATTTCGGGCACATTTACATTTGGTAAGGCCTACTGGGGGCTTTACAAATTTCTCATGTGAGATTGCATCACATTTCTTATTTTACATTAGATCTGCGGGAATTGTGTTTTTAATGATTCTGCATAAAGTGTTTCTTTCCTTCTGAGGTGGCTGCTTAAACACGGATTATTTGCGTGGAAATATCCCTTTACCGTGATTGAATGATTCAAACTGAACAAGGCCGTTAAGTTATCCTGTAAGACTCAATAAAACTGGTCTCCCCAAATGATTAAACTCAGTGTCTTCTAATGTGTAGTCCTAATGCTTTCATATCATTTTGTGTGACAGTGCACGTTAGCCCTGGACTTTTTCTAGTGAAGCTCTACTACTGATTAAACTAATTGATGTGTAAATTGAAGACCATAGTTAATTATTTTCATTCGTTTTGTTAGTGTTGAAATAAAAATACAGGCGTAGTGCATGATCATGAAACCGGAAGAACATTACTTAGAACTACCATAACCACAAGTCTAACTCGAGTGTTGATTGGACGAGGACAAGCGATAGGTTACGTGGCATTGGTGTCCGCGCAGACTCAGATCACAACATCCTTCGTCTATCATCGCCTGGAAGATGATGGCAGTCAAAATGCAGTCTTGTGTGTTGTTAGTTTTGCTTTTGAACGTTTATTACACCTTTGTCTCCTCGCTGTACTTTCACATCGGGGAGACTGAGAAGAAATGCTTCATAGAGGAAATTCCGGATGAGACCATGATCATCGGTCAGTAACGTTATCTTGGGATTGCTATGCTATTTAGCTTCGGGAAGTCAGCTAACGTTAACAGCTATCTCGTCAAACTACCTTCTGAGTTCGGGTTCGCTAACGTTAACCAGCAATCTAGTTAGTTAGCTAGTTATCTAGCCAGCCAACATTAAATGTGTCTGTAAACTTTTCAGTTGACTTGTTGACAGACTTGGCTAGCTAGCTACTTAAATTCATGAGCAGGTTAGCTAACTAAGTTAACCAGCTAGCTAACGTTAGCTATACAAATCAAATACAATTGTATTAGTGGCGTACACGTTTGCAGATGTTATCGCAGGTGCTAAATGCTCATGTTTCTAGCTCCAACAGTGCAGTAATATCTAACAATACAAATTTGACACTTGTCATATTGATGTCCTCAACTATCATGATGTGGATACTTTAATAAATATAACCCATATCTAGTGTAACTACATCATATTTTACTGTCGTACCATCCATATCGTAGGTCCTGCCCAGAAACAACCCCTGGTCCTAACAGTTTACCCTCTAGCTAGGCACTTGTAAGGATAAGACCGGTAGAAGCAGTCATTGGCTGGCATGTGTAAACAATTACATTTTTCTCTTTTTTAAGGAAACTATCGTACACAATTGTACGACAAACAGAAAGAAGAGTACCTTCCTGCCACACAGGGTCTGGGGATGTTTGTTGAGGTGAAAGACCCTGATGAGAAGGTAGGATGCTACACTCTGCAACCAGTATCATTCACATCATATGGTATTCTCTGAGAGAAGCCTGTGAGAATAATTAAAAACCAAGCTCCATTGAATTGAATAGTAATTATACTGAAGATGTGTTGCTTCCTGTGTGTTTTCTTGTCTGGACTCTAGGTGATCCTGTCTCGTCAATACGGCTCGGAGGGAAGATTCACCTTCACCTCTCACACCCCAGGAGAACATCAGATCTGCCTTCACTCCAACTCCTCCAAGTTTGCCCTCTTCGCTGGAGGAATGCTTGTAAGTACATTAGTGTGACAAATGTGGGGGGAAAGGCTATTGCACTCACAATGTGGGTCAATAAGAAAAGCTGATGGCAGGATGCAATATGGGATGAGGGGGGTGTAAGTGTTTTGAAAATACCCATGTTTACGCTCTTCTGAATTGCTGTGAACCACCCTCAGAGAGTTCACCTGGACATCCAAGTGGGAGAGCACACCAATAACTATGCAGAGATTGCAGCCAAAGACAAACTGACAGAGCTGCAGCTGAGAGTGAGACAGCTGGTGGAGCAGGTGGACCAGATCCAGAAGGAGCAGAACTATCAGAGGGTGAGTACATTTTTAAACGTTTTTTTTTAATTTAACCTTTATTTAACTAGGCAAGTCAGTTAAGAACAAATTCTTATTTACCATGGCGGCCTACTCCGGCCAAACCCTAACCCGGAAGACGCTGGGCCAATTGTGCCCCGCACTATGGGATTTCCGATGACGGCTGGTTGTGATACAGCCCGGGATCTAACCCGGGTCTGTAGTGAAGCCTCTAGCACTGCTTAGACCGCTGTGTCACTTGGGAGCCCAATTCTAACTCAAGTATACATCAGCTGTCCTGCTGAGTAAAGCCCTGGACACCCCGGACAGCTGTCCTCCATGAGTACTTGGCACCTCTGAAAAGAGAGCTGGCTGTAATTTACAAACCGATTCTATATGTAGAAAAAATACTAAAATAATGTCAGTCAGATGTCTACCGGCGGGTGGTCCGTAAAACACACTGAGCTAAACGAACCATTTGGTGCAATGTTTTCTCCTTAAAATATCAAAGTCTTTTCAAGGCAGTTTGATTTAAGACATTTTCTGAATTCCATACTTACCTCGAACCCCCACACTCTAGCCACTCCTGTAGATCTGAGAGTATTGGATTGATATAAGCATTCGAGTAATGGCTTAATATAGTCTTCTGAATGGCTGGGTGGAAATATCGCCATATTGCTTCCGACCTATCCAATCCTGTCAGATCTACTAGTGAGTAGGGGTCGGGTTGGAGTTCAGACATTGATTCCCTTGGCTTGTGTGCTACTATTTGTATTTATTAAAGCTTTGCTATGTCTTTTTCAGTACCGTGAGGAGCGCTTCAGGCAGACCAGCGAGAGCACAAACCAGAGGGTTCTGTGGTGGTCCATCGTTCAGACATTGATCCTGGTGGCCATTGGCTTCTGGCAGATGAGACATCTCAAGAGTTTCTTCGAAGCCAAGAAATTAGTGTAGACCTGCACTCTCATTTTGTTGTTTATCTGAGTCCGGGTTGGGGATCAATTTGGTTTCAAATCAGTAAATTCAGGAAATGAACTTTAACTCTATTATTCAATTGAAAATTCTGCCACTGTTTTCTATGAGGCATTTTTCATTCATCAATTCAGGTTTTAAATTCACTTCTTGAATTGATAAGTGAAATGAACCCAACCCTGGTCTGAATGCAGTACTCAAACGTCAGTCAGAATGTGTGTTTGCTCCCAGAAGTATATGTGCAGACTGGTGAAGTTACCATCCTATCAGTGAAAACCACCCAATTACTTTGTATTTTGAGAGGGCTCTGCTTTTGGATTTTTAAGACCCTTTTATGACATTGATATTCTCCATCCCTGTTTCTATAAGATATCAGTCTACAATTTGTTTTATTTATGATCCTCTACATTATGCTATATGTTTTACCTTAGGCTGGGGGAAAATGGTTTTATACTATTGATGATATCAAACATTGTTCTTTGAAGGTTAAAACCACCTGTATTTTTTTTCAACACATACTGCCCCCCATAATATATTTCTGTATGTGACTGTCAGTCATATTACAGGTCACATCTCTTCTCTCAAAATAACAGGTGTGTTTTCAAACTGATTAGACAATGTTCTCACTCTACATGCATTGTAATGGGGGTTTTGTTACTGGCTGAGAGAGATCATCTATTTTAGTTTAGAGCCATACAACAGAAATGGTGACTTGATTTATGAAATCTATTTTTGGTCATGTGTGCATACTGGTCTTTGTGTCTGGATGTTTTTTATTTAGATTCAAATGAATTTACGTTTCAACCCCTGATGTATTTAGTGTCAGTCATGGTCTGTGTGTTTAGAAAGACATCCAGCATTTTTTAAATGGAGATCTTGAAAATTTGGAACCTTCTCCTGTCTTGGTAGCCCGTATCTGTATTCACAAAGCACCTTGGAGTAGGCTTGCTGATCTAGTATCTGTTACCCCTTGCTATTAATTTTGATTTAAAAGTCAAAGCTGATCCTAGCTCGGCACTTCTATTCTGAGACGCTTACTGAATACGGGCTCTGTCTGTGTTTTATTTAATGGTCAATTTATAAAGCTGGAAAGTGAGACAAGAAACATGACATTTTAGTTAAAGGGTGGTAATAGTGTCTGATGTTAATATGGTAGTTCTACGGAAGAAAAAAAAGTAATGTGAAATACTAGCTATGCATTTGCTTAAGCAAGAAAGCAGTTCCCACAGTTTCTCCCTAACTTGCTGAATACACTGCCAAAGATATTCACTTATCACAATCCATTGACTTGATGATGGTCAAGTAAATATTGATTTAAAGAGATTTGCTTGTTTTTTCCCCCATCTATACTGCATATCTAAGTGAACCAGGAGAGATGGTGTTTTTGGCTTCCGTTTTGTCCATTTCCTTTCTCCAAATTCTCAAGTAGAGTTATGAAGACACTGATTTAATTCAATAAAGAACTGCTGTCCAGGTTAACAGTTTGCTCCAGTTCTCATCATGTACAAGGAGTTGATTCGTGGGTAAACATCCATTGTACACTTGAAAAGTATTTAGCCAGAAAGCAGTCTTTGTTTCTTTTCTATCATAAAACAATTAGAACTATACTGGATAATTTTTGCAAAAACATTTTTTGTTCAGTTAATGTTTTTTGTTTATATCCTTAATATTCCCAAAATGATTCCTAATTGTGTTAGTTCATCATTGGTGTTTTTTGTTGTTGCCTTTTGTTATGGTTAGATGTCAGAGATTGAGTATGATTTTAATTTAATTGATTTTAATGGTTTATTTTGGGTGTTTGATATTTTAGATTCTGTAAATTTGAAAACGTGTCTAAATTGCACTCAAATATAACGTTTTGTGACCTTTGGCTAGCTTGAATGACTATTTCCCTAGACACTTTGCCAAACAAAAATAGATGCATAGGAAATGCGTTCTGTAGTTCCCCAAATGCATAGGAATGTTTAGTCTTGATCGTGTGTTTCTCCCGGAGCAATGTCTTAGGCGAACTTTATAAAAACAGGTTGTGATATTTTCCTGAGTAGAAGCTCTTTAGTGAACTAACGAATTATGTCAATGTAACTTTCGTATGGTAGTGTGTGAAACACACCGTTAATTATCGAAACAAATTATATTTGTATAGTTTGTTGCTAGACTTTTGTTTCCTGAAATCCACGGGTCTCACTTTGCGGTAGGTCATGGCGGGTAGGAACAACATTTCCCTTGCTCCTCTATGTTGCCACGTGTCCACCCGGGGCGTCTTCATTACGCCGATTCTGATGCAAAACGTTTATTAAACGGAAGGAAACGGGACTGGACCTACCCGAATGTGTCCAATATAAACACTCGTTCTAGCTGTAAAACGTTTTACAACAGTTTGGACTAATTATTACACCCCTGCTAGACAGCTCGCTAGTCATTAGCCAGCGTCAAGCGAAAGCTTTGCCAATGTAACAAGAAAATTGACACGGAATGTCAGTAACCAAAGGCATATTGTGACATTTCGAGGATAAATATGACAAGAATATCAGTTGGACATCGAAATCCGACTGCAAAGGAGAGAGCCAGGAAGAATGGAGAAATTCGATTGTAGAATCACGACAACAACATTCTCTGTTTCATGAGTAACTAACTTCTGTGCAACCTTGAAGCTGTTGTCATTTGCAACTTTGAAAATGATGTATTCATCAAGAAGAAAACCAGTCCTCTATTTCAAAGAAGACAGAAGGTAAAAAAGATAACGGTATTCGGTATCTCTAATGTTAACAATGAGAGATTATCCAATCCTAGACTGATTAGGCTTGATGAGGGAACATATTTATGTATTTCAAGACATTAGCAAACTAGTAAAATGTGTCATTTTTATCTACTAGTGAGGCCTATGTGAATCATAAAAATACACTACTACTGTAGGTACACTAGGTGGGTGCCTAAATCTCTATTACATTGGGCCACTAGCCTATTTCTCAAAAACGTTTGAGAATGCAGCCGGTGTAAATGGATTGCAGTCAGGTGTTGAAGATGGTTAAAATATTTCACATAATTTCTTGGTATTGTTCAACCTCAAAGAAATGAGACACCAAAAGTACCTCGTCCAGAAGAGCGTAATCAGTGAGTAGTTGACTACAATAGAAGTGTGTTGCTCTCAGATTTTGTTGTGTGAAATAATGTTGGTGCATTGATTTTAGTTTGTTTGCTGGTAAAATTGCATGATAGTATTTTAAATCAGCCATTCCTTATAATCTAGACGTAGCCAATGCATACAGTGTGTATGGGTTTGGTTGTGCAAGCGTTTTAATGTACAATACTAATGCCTAACTGAGTTATTGAAACATTTGAACTATTAGCTGTTTCCCAATGGCAATGTGATGTGTCTTTCAGCTACTTAACCGCTCACTTTTACATGCATGGCACTTGATCCATTTGTGGTTAAGGAGTGCATCATAGCATTGATTGACTTCACTACATTGCTCAATATGAGACTTGCTATTACTTTCAGATTCTGGTCTGGGAAATGCACAGTCTACAAACTATTTGGTCTGTGTGTGGTGCTGGTACTGGGCTCCCTCCTGTGGCTCCAACTCAGCTGTACAGGAGACATGAGCCGGGTTGTAGTGGATGACAGACGCCTCCTCCATCAGCCCTGTCCCCTGGAGAGACAGGCATCCGCTGCGGACGACCCTTCCTGGGGTCCTCACAAGCTGGCCCTCCTGATACCTTTCAGGGAGAGGTTTGAGGAGCTGCTGGTGTTTGTCCCCTTCATGCACACCTTCTTGAACAACAAGAAAATACTGCATAAGATCTTCGTAATCAACCAGATGGATCACTATCGGTAAGTGATAGAAGATGTTATTTTGCCCTGTTAGTCATTAGGCCTACAACAGAAATGTTGTCTAATCTGAAGACCACAGCATATTCTGTTCTATCCTGTTCTATCCTGTTCTATCCTGTTCTATTCTGTTCTATTCTGTTCTATTCTGTTCTATTCTGTTCTATCCTGTTCTATCCTGTTCTATTTCAGTCTAATGGTTGTTGATGAATTCTGATTGGCATAGGGTAACTATAGTCTGGATGTGTGCCTAGTTGATTTGCACCTTACCAAAGAAATATTGACTCCTCCTGAAAGGTAATAATGAGTTCCACCCATATCTCACTACAGGTTCAACAGAGCCTCTCTCATTAACGTTGGTTACACGGAGAGTGGTAACGACACTGATTACATCGCCATGCATGATGTGGACTTGTTACCTCTGAATGAAGCTCTGGACTATGGTTTCCCAGAGGAGGGCCCTTTCCACGTGGCCTCACCAGAACTGCACCCCCTGTATCACTACAAGACATACGTGGGAGGAATCCTGCTGCTCACCAAACAGCATTATCACATGGTAGGTTAGCCTATTGTTAAGTTAATCATTCATTATCCATAATAATAGACAGCACTTCAAAGCTCCAAAAAGTTCAAACATTTTTTTTAACCCATGTACATATTAACATAAAATGATTTGTCACATGCACTGAATACAACTGGTGTAGACATTACCGTGAAATGCTTACTTAAGAGCCCTTACCAATGATGCAGAGTTTAAATATAGTAACACAAGAGAAATAAAATAAAATACACAAAAATTGAGATATATACAGCGAATACCAGTACCAGATCAATGTGCAGAGATATGTACATGAAGGCAGGGCAAAGTGACTAGGCATCAGGATGGATAGATCATATTGTATGATTGTGGTGTTTTAGCTGTGTGTCATGTTCTGTGTTCCTGAAGTGACTAGGCATCAGGATGGATAGATCATAATGATTGTGGTGTTTTAGCTGTGTCATGTTCTGTGTGGTGTTTTAGCTGTGTCATGTTCTGTGTTCCTGAAGTGCAACGGTATGTCCAACCGGTTCTGGGGATGGGGGAGAGAAGACGATGAATTCTACAGGAGACTAAGAATTGCTGGATTACAGGTAAACCAGGACTGTCCTTTACGTGTCACAAAGAGACAGAGAGAGCTAGGAATTTGGGTTAATCCCTGAAAATACTCCCAAAAGAATGATAAACCAATGAATGATTAGCATCAGTATCCGACACATCTCCCTACATATTAGAACAACTCAAGAGTACGTTTGCATATAGATCAACAAACCAGCTGCCGCCACGTCTCTAAATACTATGAATAATATAATCAATCTGTCATGTTCTGTTTGCCAGCTCTTCAGGCCCAGTGGGATAAAAACAGGGTATAAAACCTTTCACCACATCCATGACCCTGCCTGGAGGAAGAGAGACCAGAAGAGAGTGGCCGCACAGAAACAGGTAGAGATGCATTCACTGGACACCTACTACCGTGTTGTATTGTTATGTGTTGCATTCTCAGATAGACAGATACTGGATTTATCTCTTTGGTTGTATTTCTAATCACAGTACTGACATTGTTTTTCTCTCCTCATTTTTTGGAAGGAACAATTCAAGGTTGACTCTGAGGGCGGGCTGACTAACTTGCAGTACAAGTTGGAGTCGAGACAGGAGCTGACTATTAGTGGAGCCCCTGTCACTGTCCTCAACACCAAACTGGAGTGTGACACGGGCAAGACTCCCTGGTGTCTGTTGAACTAAGATGGCCCCCGTGATAGACCTATGCTGCCTCTCATCTGGGTTATGTTCATTATCCACCAAACGGAATAAAACAGACTAAAACAGGGAGTGACTACCTGAGCTTCTCCAATGAGAAACACTTGTTTTTGTGTGCCCTAATGACTATGACCCCGGTGCTACAGAGGGGTGCTGTTAACCCCTGCTTGCTGTGCTACTTCGGGACAGTTTCTGGTCCTGAGGACATTGCTAAAACAAATAACCGCACCAGGAGACATGGGTACCATATTCTGGCCGGTCCAGAGAAGAGCCTTTGACCTTTGAACTCAGCAACGCCTTCCCTCATTGGAGAGATGGAATGTATTTATAAACTAACTAAATTGTGTTGTCCTTTAGATTTGCAGCGTAGCCGTCTGACTTGCATTCAGAACTGTGAGTGACTGGATCTCATGCAGGCCTAACTTCAGGGTCTTTAAACTACAGACACTTTGCCAATAGTATCTGTTTATCTAGGGACCGACCAGGACCAACCCTGCTTAGCTTCAGAGGCCAACCAGCAGTGGGATGTAGGGTGGTCTGCTGCTGGGTGTGGACCATTTTCATTTTTCAGGAATCCCTTTTCTGTCCTTCAGTTGAAGTCTGCTATACTGTCTGGCTTAATGTCTTATCATCAGAGTTAGTTTACTATGAAAGGGTTTTCTTTCTGACATTGTAATGCACCGGATTGGCATGCCACCTCCATGCTACATAGTGCTGTATTCTCATCCGGTATCCATTGTGACCCATCATGTACTCAACTAGTAGTGAGTTGAGTATCAGAGAGCCATTTTGGGTTTGATGTTGATGGTAAATCAGCTTTTAAGGTTTACAGTTGAGCTTTAGAAAGTTTTCAGAGAACGACTAGATATTATGAAAGTATGTTTAGGTAAATTATGGTATGTTTAGGTAATGTCAAGCATATGTTACAACAGTTTGGCCATATACCATACTGCTGTCATGTCAAGCGTACAGTTGAAGTCGGAAGTTTACAGGTCACAGTTGTAATTGAGAACAAGATCTCAACTAGCCTACCTGGTTAAATAAAGGTGAAATAAAATAAAACATTCACCTTGGCCAAATACATTTAAACTCAGTTTTTCACAATTCCTGACATTCAATACCAGTAAAAATGCCCTGTCTTAGGTCAGTTAGGATCACCACTTTATTTTAAGAATGTGAAATGTCAGAATAATAGTAGAGAGAGTGATTTATTTCAGCTTTTATTTCTTTCATCACATTCCCAGTGGGTCAGAAGTTTACATGCACTCAATTTGTATTTGGCAGCATTGCCTTTAAGTTATTTAACTTGGGTCAAACGTTTTGGGTAGCCTTCCACAAGCTTCCCACAATAAGTTGGGTGAATTTTGGCCCATTCCTCCTGACAGAGCTGGGGTAACTGAGTCAGGTATGTAGGCCTCCTTGCTCGCACACGCTTTTTCAGTTCTGCCCACATTTTCTATGGGATTGAGTTCAGGGCTTTGTGATGGCCACTCCAATACCTTGACTTTGTTGTCCTTAAGCCTTTTTGCCACAACTTTGGAAGAATGCTTGGGGTAATTGTCCATATGGAAGACCCATTTACGACCAAGCTTTAACTTCCTGACTGATGTCTTGAGATATTGCTTCAAAATATCCACATCATTTTCCTTCCTCATGAATGCCATCTATTTTGTGAAGTGCACCAGTCCCTCTTGCATCAAAGCACCCCCACAACATGATGCTGCCAACCCTGTGCTTCACAGTTGGGATGGTGTTCTTCGGCTTGCAAGCCTCCCCCTTTTTCCTCCAAACATAACAATGGTTATTATGGCCAAACAGTTCTAATTTTGTTTCATCAGACCAGAGGACATTTCTCCAAAAAGTACGACCTTTGTCCACATGTGCAGTTGCAAACCATAGTCTGGCTTTTATATAGAGGTTTTGGAGCAGTGGCTTCTTCCTTGCTGAGCGGCCTTTCAGGTTATGTCGATATAGGACTTGTTTTACTGTGGATATAGATACTTTTGTACCCGTTTCCTCCAGCATCTTCACAAGGTCCTTTGCTGTTGTTCTGGGATTGATTTGCACTTTTCGCACCAAAGTACGTTTATTTCTAGGAGACAGAACGCATCTCCTTCCTGAGTGGTATGACAGCTGTGTGGTCCCATGGTGTTTATACTTGCGTAGTATTGTTTGTACAGATGAACGTGGTACCTTCAGGCATTTGGAAATTGCTCTCAAGGATGAACCAGACTTGTGGAGGTCTACAATGTTTTTTCTGAGGTCTTGGCTGATTTTCTTTTGATTTTCCCATGATGTCAAGCAAAGAGGGACTGAGTTTGAAGGTAGGCCTTGAAATACATCCACAGGTACACCTCCAATTCACTCAAATGATGTCAATTAGCCTATCAGAAGCTTCTAAAGCCATGACATCATTTTCTGGAATTTTCCAAGTTGTTTAAAGGAGCAGACAACTTTAGTGTATATAAACTTCTGACCCACTAGAATTGTGATGCAGTGAATTATAAGTGAAATAATGTCTGTAAACAATTGTTGGAAAAATGACTTGTCATGCACAAGGTAGATGTCCTAACCGACTTGCCAAAACCATAGTTTGTTAACAAGAAATTTGTGGAGTGGTTTAAAAATTAGTCTTAAGTACTCCAACCTAAGTGTATGTAAACTTCCGACTTCAACTGTATTATACTGCTGTAATGTCAAGCGTTTTGCCATATCATACTGCTGTAATGTATTTTTGAATGATTAGACAAGTCAATGGTACCGAAAAATGTATTTGTACAATATTCAGTATTTATATAAAGTTATGACTCAACCACGGGAAAAACATGCACGTTGTCTTTTTTCTTTGTTATAAATGTCTTCATTGTACATAATATGATTAACACATCTGTATCGTATTTTCAATACTTAACATGATCTAATTGATCCATTTCAAGTTCTGTATGACAGAAGACCGTTGTACTTAAGACTTCGTTATGTTGACGTTTTTCACTACAATTGAAATTGAAAAGTACTTGTTTCAGTTGAAACCTTCTCAGGAAATGCTTATAGGGTTAGTTAATAACTGATGGCACTTTGCTTGACAGTGTAAAGGAAGTTGTGTAACCTCTTTGTTTAGATTCCAGGTGCTTAAAGTGACCACTAGCCTGTCATTCCAGGTGTGTCTTTAAATCTTCCTGATCCTATAAACAGCCTTTGAAGTCAACCTTGCATTGTCCCGCTGGTTATAGACAAGCCCCATTTTGAATCCACTAGATGCTTGTATCACTACCAAGAAGTCTGTCTGAAATGTAGTATAATTTATTGTAAGATTATTAAATCAGACATAACTTGTTATGCATTTAAAGTCAGCTCAAGACTGCAGTAGTTAAGCCTATTTCTGCTTCTTGACCATGTAAAGTTTCGTCGTTGCATTTAAATAGCCTAGGGAGCAAGCTACCATATGTCCTGTCCATATGCGATTATGGTTGTATGCCTTTTTGTAGCCTAATAATTATAGATATATAGCATATTTATTTCATAAGCACAAACTAAGTCTCACTCAATGGCAACTTTGCCTAATTCTGGGGACAGACGTTTCCCAAAACCCAATGGCAACTTTGCCTAATTCTGGGGGCAGACGTTTCCCAAAACCCAATGGCAACTTTGCCTAATTCTGGGGGCAGACGTTTCCCTAAACCCAATGGCAACTTTGCCTAATTCTGGGGGCAGACGTTTCCCTAAACCCAATGGCAACTTTGCCTAATTCTGGGGGCAGACGTTTCCCAAAACCCAATGGCAACTTTGTCTAATTCTGGGGGCAGACGTTTCCCAAAACCCAATGGCAACTTTGTCTAATTCTGGGGGCAGACGTTTCCCAAAACCCAATGGCAACTTTGCCTAATTCTGGGGGCAGACGTTTCCCAAAACCCAATGGCAACTTTGCCTAATTCTGGGGGCAGACGTTTCCCAAAACCCAATGGCATTCGTTTAACATTAGATCCTGATATTCAAATGAGTTCACATGAAAACCCGATATTCAAATGAGGTCACAATGAAAACCTTTAGCCTTGTCTACAGAATCATGACTGTGGTGATTTGTCACTTCAGCCCCGCATGCAAAGCTCCTGTCTGAAGTCTTTGTCAGGTCATAATTGATCCATCGGCTCTTGGTCGACCAGAACACGGCCCCATTTAGGACAGGCCCCATCAGGAAAGGTTTACACTAATCTCCTCTCCAAAGTAGTTTCTGACTCGATGGGACAACACCTCTCAGGCCCTCTGATCTATCTGTTGAGGCGGGGTATAAGGTCCTCGCCTCCCGCCTGGAGAAGGAGCCTCATTGAGCCACACTCAACCGCGCAGCATGACGAGAGGAAGCCTGAGCGCAAATTCCCTCAACCTGACATCTTCTTTCTCATTACCATTATACTTTCCTTTTTATGGTGGAGCAACGGACATCTCCTCGCGCTTGCCAAATACGATTCTATCAACAACAACGTGATCCTTCAGTATAGAAGTGATTCATTCCGTGGGTCCTTCCGGGGAAGCAGCCACACAACAAGCCACGCACATCCAGCAACCAGGCGGAGGCGCACTGCACCATCCGGTGATCTGACTTGGGCGCATTTTGGAGACACAAATTCACTTCACCCAGTTTACTAGAGGCGTCTAAGTGGTTATAATCAAGTTCTATAGAACGGTAAGATTTCAAGTTTAATTTATGTTGTAAATGTTTCCGACTTTTATTTTTATGGTCCAAGGGATAGTAGCATACATGATAGAGCTCGCTTTGAATTGTTTTGTAAAACTGATGATCTGACTCCTATTAATTCCAAATGGAATATGGAATAGGGGTCATTGGGATAATGTATAATTAAGAATATATAGCAAATTAATGTTTGTTTTCTCTCTGCAGGACAACCGGGCAGTCTATAGGGGAACCTTCGTGCGGAGATTCCGCACTATCTACAGACCGACAACCAGCTGACTAAACTAGAAGAGGTGTGCAGTAAGCAGCGGTACATGACCGGGACGGAGAAGAGTCTTCTGGCCTCATTGCTGAGACTGACCGAGACACAGGTCAAAGTCTGGTTCCAGGACAGAGGAACGCGGTGGAGGAAGGCCCACGGGGACATGGTCGGTGTACCGGAGAGACACGCTCACGGTGAAACATCGCGCAAGGAGGAGGATGAGTTGATTTCCGTGGACAATGACGAGTCATGGGTGTATTTTTTTATTTGTTTTATGTTAGTAAATGCCTTGACCCCACCACACACATTCATGATGATTCTTGAATTCTTATTCTTGTCAAACAAGAGAGAAACTTGCCGATATTTTACCACTGTGTGGCCTGGCATGGTATGCTTTTGCTCATCAGCTAACAACTAGGCTATGAGTCACTGAAGATTTAGCCATATCATTTTTGTAATGTATTTTATATCCCCATATCACAACATTCCGTATGTGATTTAATTTCCCCCGCCTTCCTTTTACACCTGGAGTTTTTATTGGGTTTCCTTTCAGTTTATGTGGTGGCATTTATCCACGTACTGAACCCAGGATATAGGCCTAGCTTTATACCGAACCCAGGGTGTACGCCTTCTGTACCGAACCCAGGATATAGGCCTAGCTTTATACCGAACCCAGGGTGTACGCCTTCTGTACCGAACCCAGGATATAGGCCTAGCTTTATACCGAACCCAGGGTGTACGCCTTCTGTACCGAACCCAGGATATAGGCCTAGCTTTATACCGAACCCAGGGTGTACGCCTTCTGTACCGAACCCAGGATATAGGCCTAGCCTTATACCGAACCCAGGGTGTACGCCTTCTGTACCGAACCCAGGATATAGGCCTAGCTTTATACCGAACCCAGGATATAGGCCTAGCTTTATACCGAACCCAGGATATAGGCCTAGCCTTATACCGAACCCAGGATAAAGGCCTAGCCTTATACCGAACTCAGGATATAGGCCTAGCCTTATACCGAACCCAGGATAAAGGCCTAGCCTTATACCGAACTCAGGATATAGGCCTAGCCTTATACCGAACCCAGGATATAGGCCTAGCCTTATACCGAACCCAGGATAAAGGCCTAGCCTTATACCGAACTCAGGATATAGGCCTAGCCTTATACCGAACCCAGGGTGTAGGCCTTCTGTACCGAACTCAGGATATAGGCCTAGCCTTATACCGAACCCAGGATATAGGCCTAGCCTTATACCGAACCCAGGGTGTAGGCCTTCTGTACCGAACCCAGGATATAGGCCTAGCCTTATACCGAACCCAGGGTGTACGCCTTCTGTACCGAACCCAGCATATAGGCCTTGTACCGAACCCAGGGTGTACGCCTTCTGTACCGAACCCAGGATATAGGCCTAGCCTTATACCGAACCCAGGGTGTACGCCTTCTGTACCGAACCCAGGATATAGGCCTAGCTTTATACCGAACCCAGGGTGTACGCCTTCTGTACCGAACCCAGGATATAGGCCTAGCCTTATACCGAACCCAGGGTGTACGCCTTCTGTACCGAACCCAGGATATAGGCCTTGTACCGAACCCAGGGTGTAGGCCTTCTGTACTGAACCCAGGATAAAAGCATAGCCTCCTATATTGCTGTTGTTTCTGTTCTTAATGTGGATTTTTTTCTACTCATCACTGTTTCTATTTTGTTGTTTTGACTGATAGTGATCAGTAGAAAATATATTGTTGTTTTGACTGATCGTGATCAGTAGGAAATATATTGTTGTTTTGACTGATAGCGATCAGTAGAAAAAATATTGTTGTTTTGACTGATAGTGATCAGTAGAAAATATATTGTTGTTTTGACTGATAGCGATCAGTAGAAAAAATATTGTTGTTTTGACTGATAGTGATCAGTAGAAAATATATTGTTGTTTTGACTGATAGCGATCAGTAGAAAATATATTGTTGTTTTGACTGATAGTGATCAGTAGAAAATGTATTGTTGTTTTGACGGATATTTTTTAGCTACTTGATATGTAATTCTCTTGTATTTAAAAAAATAAAAATAAACCTTTGGCTTATAGATGTGAAATGATTAATAATATATAGGAAATGCCGTGTCCAAAACAGCAAGTGTGGATTTATTAAAGAACACACTATTTGCTGCAAATAATTATAGGCTACATAAATATATAATCCTAATCGACTAATTCTAATATACTCGGATGACAATAGTGTGATGGACACAAGACTGCAGATATAGCACCAAACTGAGTGACTAATGCATTATGGGCCACTACAGACTGTTTATTCGTTTTCAATGAGTTAAGAAGTCCCCCCAGGCATACTGGCCTTCACTTAACCAGGTATTATGTTCCTAGAAGCCAGGTGTGTGGAGGTAAAAGCTTAAAGTCAGACCCAACACTGACATTCTTCTCCCTAATTGACCTTTATGGACTCGAGCTGACAGAGACAGGAAATGTTTGTGCGCGAGCGTAAATAAATCAGACAGTTCGGAGAGAGAGAGAGAGAGACAGCCATAAGGGCACAAAACGTTACACAATTTGAGCCTAAATATGCTTCAAGGTTAATAAATTCCTCCTCACGCCATTTGCACACACAGTACATAGACCTTTTTTTTCTATTGTGTTATTGACTGTACGCTTGTTCATTCCATGTGTAACTGTGTTGTTGTTTGTGTCACACTGCTTTGCTTTATCTTGTCCAGGTCACAGTTGTAAATGACAACTTGTTCTCAACTAGCCTACCTGGTTAAATAAAGGTGAAATAAAAAATAAATACAAAAATAGCAATTAGGTAGTAGATGGAAGTTTCCATTATGTAGTTATTAAAAAATAATACGTGTGAAATTAATTAACATGATATAATTAATAACTAATAAAGTTAAAGTAAATCGGGGTAAATAAAATAGAAAATAATATTGTTGAATTGAATTAAAAAAAAATTTTTTGTAAATAGGAAATTATAGAGAATATCATGAATTCTATCCCAGATCTGATCTATCCTAGATCTGATCTATCCCAGATCTGATTTGAACAGAACATCAATATTATCTTAAAAAGTCAAGCTTTTTTCTCAACCAGCACTGACCTTTACCGAGACCATTAAAATCCACTAGAGGGCATTGATAACCACGTAATAGTTTGGGTGAATGTATTGACATGGAGGCTACGTGTTCCCCCCCCCCCTTTTTTAAATTTATGTAGTTCTGTCCTTGAGCTGTTCTTGTCTATTGCTGTTCTGTATTATGTTTCATGTTTTGTGTGGATCCCCAGGAAGAGTAGCTGATGCTTTTGCAACAGCTAATGGGGTTCCTAATAAAATACCAAAAAAATAGAGCTCCCAAAGTAACCAATTAATTCACTTGAAATTATTAATTTACCACCAAATTAAATGCAAATGAAAATAAATGATTAAACCAGCACAAGATTTGACAAAATTATGCCCCTCAACTTTACCCTTGACAAATGTACTTAACTAGGGCAATACTGTAACTATTTGAATTGATAAAGTTATTATTAAAATACGGAATTAATATCATCAACAACAATGTATATTTAATAAGGGGACTGTTTTCTTCATTCCATTTCTCATTCAATGTACTGAAACCATAATCTGTAATGACCTGATGTGTCGATGAATGTTCCATTCATCAGAGTTCTATAAAACTGCTCATGTTTTTCTTGTCCTTTATACTGTAGCTTACTATATAGAATAACGTAAATGGCAGGCATTTCCTATAACACATCCCATTGCTGTTCCTTTCTGAATAGAGTAACCTCATTCCTTGTAAAAGGGACTTAACTCCAGTTAGCTGATTCAAGGCAGACCATGCAAGGGGACAATAATCACATTTTAACTCAGCTTCACACCCCTGCGTGCCTACAAAAACTCCAGCTGCTTAATACCTCCTTTCAGACCAGCAAAATCTGTCATTAATTGCCAGAGGCAAAATTAATAGTTGTTAATGGCCACCTGAATCAAAGGCTCCGGGGCTAGATCTGCCAGTAAAACCTATTAATTCTATACAGGGGGACTGGGCGTTATAGGATTGGTATAGGGGACAAGAGGGGTGGAGACTAAACTCCTTTGGGACTCAAAGGGCTCTTTGGCCCTTGGTGGTTCACATCAGCTTCCACAGAGCAGATCATGAAAGATGGAAGCAGGGGGCTTTTGTGGTTCGTCCTGATTATTTCTCCCCTGAAAGGACTGACATCTGTCCTGAGTTCCTGGGACTGGCTGTTTCTCTGATCTACTGGTACCCCCCCCCCCCCCCCTCTCCCTCAACAACATCTAAGATGGTAACTACCAAAAGAGGGAGGGAAGGTACCCTGGACATAACGTAAAGAGGACATATTTCCCAGACCTTTGACCTTAGTAAAACAATACCTCTTTAACTGACCTATTGTCAAAAGGAGTTTCATTTAGCAGACCTATAGGCCTATTCTGTAAAGGAGTTTCATTTAGCAGACCTATAGGCCTATTCTGTAAAGGAGTATCAAATATCAGACCTATAGGCCTATTCTGTAAATGAGCTTCATTTAGCAGATCTATAGGCCTATTCTGTAAAGGAATTTCATTTAGCAGACCTATAGGCCTATTCTGTAAAGGAGTATCAAATATCAGACCTATAGGCCTATTCTGTAAAGGACTTTCATTTAGCAGACCTATAGGCCTATTCTGTAAAGGACTTTCATTTTGTAGACCTATAGGCCTATTCTGTAAAGGACTTTCATTTTGTAGACCTATAGGCCTATTCTTTAAAGGACTTAAATGATTTTCAGTCATCAGTGGTTTTGGATGCCTTGACAAAAAAAAAATCCTAGTAATCCTCAGAGATATTTTGTAGTTAATCCCTAGAATTATCATGTTCAAATTGTTAGAAGTGGCTTTAAAGGTTAGGACTAGTCTGATCTTTGACCTAGAATTAAATTGATCAATAAACCTACAGGTGCCACTGTCAGATATGGGCTGTAAGATAGGAAATAGATATGGGCTAGAAGATAGGAAATAGATATGGGCTATAAAATAGGAAATGAAATAGATATGGGCTAGAAGATAGGAAATAGATATGGGCTAGAAGATAGGAAATAGATATGGGCTGTAAGATAGGAAATAGATATGGGCTAGAAGATAGGAAATAGATATGGGCTAGAAGATAGGAAATAGATATGGGCTAGAAGATAGGAAATAGATATGGGCTATAAGATAGGAAATAGATATGGGCTAGAAGATAGGAAATAGATATGGGCTAGAAGATAGGAAATATATATGGGCTAGAAGATAGGAAATAGATATGGGCTAGAAGATAGGAAATAGATATGGGCTATAAAATAGGAAATGAAATAGATATGGGCTAGAAGATAGGAAATAGATATGGGCTAGAAGATAGGAAATAGATATGGGCTAGAAGATAGGAAATAGATATGGGCTAGAAGATAGGAAATAGATATGGGCTAGAAGATAGGAAATAGATATGGGCTAGAAGATAGGAAATAGATATGGGCTATAAGATAGGAAATAGATATGGGCTAGAAGATAGGAAATAGATATGGGCTAGAAGATAGGAAATAGATATGGGCTGTAAGATAGGAAATAGATATGGGCTAGAAGATAGGAAATAGATATGGGCTAGAAGATAGGAAATAGATATGGGCTATAAGATAGGAAATAGATATGGGCTAGAAGATAGGAAATAGATATGGGCTGTAAAATAGGAAAAAGCAGAATAACTCATTTGTGTGAGAACCTTTTTTATGGTTTTCTATTACATGGCTAATTTCCTAGATTTTAGGGACCATTTGGGGGACGGGGCATAGGGAATAATACACTTATTATGAGTAAGTTATAATTAGTCAATCATTAACAAGAACATCTCATATTGTGGTGCTTCTGATTTAATATGATATCACTTTGCAACATTTAAATAAACGTATATGGATGGGCTATTATTAGTCACAAGTCAATTCAATAGAGCATAAGTCACTCATTCAGACTAACAAAATGGCTGTCATCCGCTAGGCTACACGGTCCTATCTGCGCATGCCCACCACACCTCTGTCACCGACAGTAGAGACCAGGTATTGAGTCTGACGAGTGACAGGCTCTTTCTCAAAGGCTTAGCCTACTGATCCTGGCTCCTAATACAGCACAGTCCAAAAATGGTTTCCAGGAGTGATGAGACTGAGACAAGAGCCAGGCTGTCATAAACCTAAAGTAATCACAGACTAATAGATCTGACGTTGCAGTGGTAACTAGAACCGAAACTTGATTTTTTGGCATATTGTTAGAGCAGAGAAAACCGGACGATATCCTATTGAAGACAAGTGACGGAGACAACTGAACCGGCTCTACAGGCAACCCGCTTCCAGAGGTCCACTGATATTGGTAACAAGGTTTGCACGCGCAAGGGACTGCGAGTTATGGATTTCCCGGGAACTGTTCTACTGCTACTGTTGTGAGGTTTTCTTCTGCATTACCTGTTTTATAACTGTGTTATTGAATATATTATTACAAATATATCAACTACAACCTATTTGATCATGTACCAACATAGTAAGAAATGTTTCACCATCGAATCCCTGGTTGGGAAAGACGTGAACTCTTCGACTAACGGGGACGAACCGATCAGACCCACAGCGCTGAGGTTCACGGAATCAATTCACCCGGCGCCCTTTGGGAGTTGTTTCCAGAACTCCGGCAGGACTTTATACAGCAGTCCAGACATGATGTTCCCTGACCCGGGCACACACACAGGGAACTCCGGTCTGCCCCTGCATCCCCTCCAGCTTCCATCTCAGCCTTTCTTCAACCCGCATCAGAGAGACACGTTGAATTTCTACCCGTGGGTTCTTCGAAACAGATATCTCGGACACAGGTTCCAAGGTAAGCGAACAAGTACTTTAATTTAACGAATATTGCTAAGTTATTTTAAATACTATCATGTGTTTGGGCATATCTTTGTTATTGCACACATATGGGGACATATTACGCACGAGCTAAATTACAATGACTGTAAGCATTAGAATTAAGAACTCACTCTATAGTTCCGTGATGGAAGAAATGTCCTTATGATCCCTGATCATGCAACATGTTGGTAGGGATGGCCATTTATTCAGGAAACAAAAAAGGTCTAAAAAGGTCGTAAACAAAGCAACAAAAACAGGATCAATGCAAATTATTGAAACTACTGTTTGCAGAGGACAAAGTTTCAACATCCAACTATAGTTATTTTACTCCTTAAGTTATAGGTCTATTCATTATTGGTAAATTTTCTGAGATTGGATGCATTAAAATAAGCATAAAACATCCAACCCAGGCTTTGAACCCGCCGGTAGCTTAATTTAAAAAGCCCGTAAAAAAACATAAATGCATACTTTTCGTCCATTTTCAGTAGTGATTTTAAAAAACAAACATTAACGTATGTTTTAATTCAATGAAAGTAGACTATATTGTTTATTTTTATTAATTTATTAATTTACACATCGAAGCCATTGCACTTTCTTATAATGTATGTTCCGATAAAGTTGTTAGGAGATCAATAGTCTAATATGTTGAATAATAATAAATAATACTAGGGTAAATGAATTTAAATGTGTAAGTTGTATGCAATTATTTAAATAAAATAGGCCTATAATCCAGATTTCTTTCACTTATGCCTAAACATTCGTTTTAGTTTTTGCATCATTCAAAAAGTTAATTATAAGTAGTGGTGCAAAAAGTACCCAAGTATCCTGCTTGAGTAAAAGTAAAGACATCTTAACAGAAAATGACTCAAATAAAAGTGAGTCACCCAGTAAATGTAAAATACGGCTTGAATAAAAGTCTAAAAGTATTTGTTTTTAAATATACTTAAGTATTAAAAGTACACGTAATTGCTAAAATATACTTAAATATCAAAAGCAGAAATATAAATTATTTCACATTCCTTATATTAAGCAAACTGGACGGCACGATTTTCTTGATTTTTTAATTTACGTATAGCCAGGGGCACACTTCAACACTCAGACATCATTTAGAAACGAAGCATTGTGTTTAGTGAGTCCGCCAGATCAGAGGCAGTAGGGATGACCAGGGATGTTCTCTTGAGAAGTACGTGGATTTGACCATGTTCCTGTCCTGCTAAGCATTCGAAATGTAACGAGTACTTTTAGGTGTCAGAAAATGTATGGAGTAAAAAGTACATTATTTTCTTTAAGAATGTAGTGGAGTAAAAGTAAAAGTTGTAAAAAAATGTAAAGTAAAGTACAAATACCCCCAAAAACTACATACGTAGTACTTTAAAGTATTTTTTACAAAAGTACTTTACACCACAGATTATAAGGATTTTTGTTTCTCAAATATTTAGATATAGTTAACTAATATTTAATTAGACAATTTAATGTTCAAAGTTATTTGGATTAAAAGTAACAAAAGACAGGAATAATGTAATATTATTAATTATATTATTAATATTATTAATAACAAATAATAACAGAAATAATAAACCATATACAAATAATAACAATATTAATTAATTGAAATTTGCTTTGTGTTCAACTTTAGATTTAAGGGCTGCATATTTCTGATAAGACAATGGACCAGATACGAAAGTCTTTAGGAACCAAATAAATCCATGAGAGAAATATATGAATATTGGAAAATCTCAGCATTCAGTGACCAAAACTTTAAATCTTCTTACTCAAGCTATGTGCAGTGCCTACATGCAATACATGGTGAACATCCTTACTAACTGATGCTGGGTGGTCCTCAAAAAACAAAGCAATTTGTTAAACCAGACAGATCAATAACTTTCAACGCTCATCTCGTTGACTCAGTGGACAGCAGTAGTTAGCCACATCAGGTGTGCTCTCAGGTATGTTACACTCTGACCAGTCAGCCCAGGGCCGTATTCACAGTGTCTCAGAGTAGTAGTACGGATCTTGGATCAGTTTAGCCTTTTAGATAATTAATGAATAAGATTATGAGGACAAAGGGGGGGAATCTGATCCTAGATCAGCACTCCTCCTCTTTACCAGGTAACCTTCAGGGTGTACCTCAGTCAGGTAATCAGTGGGAGTCAGAGGTTACTGTCACTGTTGCTCAGATCAGGAGCTCAGATAAAGTGTCTTTGTTTACAGACACAGCAGATCCACTCACTGATGGTGTCCAATAACCATGAAAACTAGTGTTTAGACAAGGCTAACTACAGACCGGAGGAGTGAGAGGAGAGGATTAGCCTTCATGACTGTCACTTACTGTTAGGGATGGATGGGAGATTTATTTTCTTTCATACTCCCCACACTTCCTGAGAGATAGAGAGAGAGAGAGAGAGAGAGAGAGAGAGAGAGAGAGAGAGAGAGAGAGAGAGAGAGAGAGAGAGAGAGAGAGAGAGAGAGAGAGAGAGAGAGAGAGAGAGAGAGAGAGAGAGAGAGAGAGAGAGAGAGAGAGAGAGAGAGAGATAGAGAGAGAGAGAGAGAGAGAGAGAGATTTATATTGGGGTGCATTTCAGTGTGTATGAGATTGTTATGGGATTGTTATCATCAGGAAGGAGGGCAGACAGTTCATTCACCCATCTCATCTCCCAATGGTCTGATGGTCTGGAGGTTTGCTTTGACACATTTTTATTCATTAGGAGGTGTTGAATGTCAGGAGATACGTGTCGGAGGTTAACTGATAGGATAACAGGGCATTGTAAACATTATTTGTCAAACATATTGGATAGTTCATACAACACTCCTCTTTTTTTTAGTTGTTTCAGTCTTTGGTTTATAATCAGACAGAACAATCAATCACTCACTCAGATAAAGACAGACTGTATGAGGAGGATAAAACATTATGATTACATGCATGTAAAATCCTAATAGATTCAAATGTTGTATGTAAAGAATAATTTATGCTGGAATTGATAGTTTCCTATTCACATTCATTAATTATCTCTCTACATGTATACTTTATAGTCCATTTAGTGAGAAACGGAAATAGACCATCCTCCTCCTTATTTACCGCCATCCGACTCCCTCTGTATTCATCCATCCAGGGTTAGAATGAGAGATTGGCCCCCACCACTACCCAGTGTGTAGCTGACTGCTGACAAGACCATTCTTGTTGGTGCCAGGGGACTGGTGTTATTGGTGATGAACACAGCTCTCTGGCTGGCGCTGCCATCTGCTCCCTGGTAGTCATGTTGGAGGCATGTTCCCCCATGTTCCCCCACCCGCTGACTACAGGCCAGAGTGTTGAAGGCTCATCGCCTGGAGGGTATTCCCTCTGTGGTTGGGGCTGAGCCACCCTTACAGTTTAGGGTTAGTATTCACAAAGAGTCTCGGAGTCGTAGTGTTGATTTAGGATCAGGTCCCCGAGTCCATATAATTATATTTATTATGATCTATAAGGCTATATTGATCCTAGATCAGCACTCTTACTGAGTGGAGGTCTGAGCAGAACCAGCATTAGAGTTCAGGACTAGTGTTCAGCCCGGTGAGTTCCTCCCCAGTCTCAGTCTTCTCCAGGGGGATGTGAGTGGAGGTCTGAGCAGAACCAGCATTAGAGTTCAGGACTAGTGTTCAGCCTGGTGAGTTCCTCCCCAGTCTCAGTCTTCTCCAGGGGGATGTGAGTGGAGGTCTGAGCAGAACCAGCATTAGAGTTCAGGACTAGTGTTCAGCCTGGTGAGTTCCTCCCCAGTCTCAGTCTTCTCCAGGGGGATGTGAGTGGAGGTCTGAGCAGAACCAGCATTAGAGTTCAGGACTAGTGTTCAGCCTGGTGAGTTCCTCCCCAGTCTCAGTCTTCTCCAGGGGGATGTGAGTGGAGGTCTGAGCAGAACCAGCATTAGAGTTCAGGACTAGTGTTCAGCCTGGTGAGTTCCTCCCCAGTCTCAGTCTTCTCCAGGGGGATGTGAGTGGAGGTCTGAGCAGAACCAGCATTAGAGTTCAGGACTAGTGTTCAGCCTGGTGAGTTCCTCCCCAGTCTCAGTCTTCTCCAGGGGGATGTGAGTGGAGGTGACGCCGCTAACAGCATACGACAGATGATGCCAGTCTATCTGAGTGGCTAAACCACCAGCCAGAACTAGCATGGGGTTCACCAGTGTGTGATAGGAGGGACAATTCTCAAGGAAAATCATATTGTTTCTTTCCTTATCAATGCATTACTATATTAGGTCAAAACTACAATAGTTACTGCTGTTAAAAATTAAGACTTTAACACGAGATATATTACATTACATCTCCTCAATTTATTTAATTCAGCCTAACGCTGAGATTTAAAAAATGTACCATAAAATGGAGATACTATTTAGTTATTTTATTTTATGGCATGGACCCTAAAACCAGGAAATCCTATGACTTCTGTGACAGTGTGGCTTGTTGGTGTTCAGTGCCCCTTGAGAAGCATTAAGACTAAAGTTTTCATCACCTGCAGCTGCAGTGGATCTCTTTTCACATTCTCCTGTTCTACCAGAGCCGCGCTTCTCACATTCTCTCCCTTCAGAGGTGTCTCTATTGTTGTGTCCTCTGACGTTCAAAGCATTTTCAGCACGCCAGCTGAAGATGGTTGTTAATGACAGTCCTGTGACAGAAAATTTGCATTCTTTAGTTAGCTAACACAGCTGAAGTGCTGGATAGCATACCGTATTTGGTGCGGACTCCAATATACTGTTATCCATGGCATTGTTAGTGCTATAGCCTATTTATTGTAGCAGGAAGGGGTGCTACAGTGCTTTCAGAAGTATTTACACCCCTTGAGTTTTTCCACATTTTGTTGTGTTACAGCTTGAATTTAAAATGGATTACGTTGAGATTTCGTGACACTGGCCTCCATACAATAACCCAAAATGTCAAAGTAGAATCATGTTTTTAGATATTCTTTTACAAATGAATTAAAAATGAAAAGCTGAAATGTCTTGAGTCAATAAATATTCAACCCCTTTGTTATGGCAATCATAAATAAACATTTGCTTAACAAGTCACATAATAAGTGGCATAGACTCACTCCGTGTGCAATAATAGTGTTTAACATGATTTTTACATGACTACCTCATCTCTGTACCCCACACATACAATTATTTATAAGGTCCCCCGGTCGAGCAGTGAATTTCAAAAACTGATTGAACCACAAAGACCACGGAGGTTTTTCAATGCCTCACCAAGAAGGGCACCTATTGGTAGATGGGTAAAAAAAAAAGTTTAAAAAAGCAGACATTGAATATCCCTTTGAGCATGGTGAAGTTATTAATTACGCTTTGGATGGTGTATCAATACAACCAGAACCCTGCAAAGATACGGGCGTCCATGGGGCCAATGTTGACTTTCAAACAGTTGCAGAGTTTAATGGCTGTGATAGGAGGAAACTAAGGGTGGATCAACAACATTGTAGTTACTCCACAATAATAACCTAATTGACTGAGTGAAGAGAAAGAAGCCTGTACAGAATACAAATATTCAAATTATTATTATTTTTTTTTTAAACATTTATTATTTACAATGACGGCCTAGGAACAGTGGGTTAACTGCCTTGTTCAGGGGCAGAATGACATATTTTTACATTATCAGCACAGGGATTCGATCTAGCAACCTTTTGGTTACTGGCCCAACGCTCTAACCACTAGGATACCTGACGCCCAAAACATGCATCCTGTTTGCAACAAGGCACAAAAGTAAAACTGCAAAACATTTGTCTAAGAAATGACCTGAATAAAAAGTGTTATGTTTGGTGCAAATCAAATACAACACAACTACCACTCTTCATACGTTCAAGCATGGTGGTGGTTGCGTCATGTTATGGGTATGCTTGTCATCGGCAAGGACTAGGGAGTTTGGAGCTAACCATGGAGCTAAGCATAGTCAAAATCCTAGTGGAAAACCTAGTTCAGTCAGCTTTCCAACAGACACTGGGAAACAAATTCACATTTCAGCAGTACAATAACCTAAGACATACGGCCAAATATATACACTGCATTTACTTAACATGACGACATTGACTGTTCCTGAGTGGCCTAGTTACAGTGTTGACAAAAATATATGTCAAGTCTTGAAAATGGCTGTCTAGCAATGATCAACAACAAACTTAACAGAGCTTGAAGAATTTTTAAAATAATATAATGTAAATATTGTATAATCCAGGTGTGCAAAGCTCTTAGAGATTTACCCAGAAAGACTCACAGCTGTAATCGCTGCCAAATGTTATTCTGACATGTATTGACTCAGGGGTGTGAATACTTATGTAAATGAAAGATTTCTGTATTTCATTTTCAATACATTTACAAAAATGTCTAAAAACATGTTTTCACTTTGTCATTATGGGGTATTGTATGTAGGGTGGGTGAGAGAAAAATTATAAAATCTGTGATTTTTTTCCCAAATTCGGTTTCATATTTTCCCAAATTCAATATACCTTTCTCAGATGTATTTTTCCTGGTTTTAGTTTAGTTTTCCGCTCTCAAAAATACAATTGTTCATAGAGAAACAATGAAATTGGACGTTCTGTGTCGATGGCAATGCTGAAATCATATCACATTTGTTTTAGGTCTGGAAGAAAACAAACACATTCAGATTTTTTTGTGTGTAATTCCCCTTTAATTGCACATCTGGCCCTTTAATTGCACATCTGGCCCTTTAATTGCACATCTGGCCCTTTAATTGCGCATCTGGCCCTTTAATTGCGCATCTGGCCCTTTAATTGCGCATCTGACCCTTTAATTGCACACCTGGCCCTTTAATTGCGCATCTGGCCCTTTAATTGCGCATCTGGCCCTTTAATTGCACATTGGGCCCTTTAATTGTGCATCTGGCCCTTTAATTGGACATCTGGCCCTTTAATTGCGCATCTGACCCTTTAATTGCACATCTGGCCCTTTAATTGCACATCTGGCCCTTTAATTGCGCATCTGGCCATTTAATTGCACATCTAGCGAGTGAGGATTGTGCCATCTAATGTGCTGGTCTAGCGATGGTTCTAGTGGCAAAGTTAGCAAATAACAAATCATAGATACAAATGATATACTTACTCATGATATACTTCTGCCAGGTAAGCAAGCCTACTTTGCAGTTAACATTTAATTGAGAAGGTTTTGGGGAAAGTATTTCTGTCAACCCACAAGATGGTTATCACATCAAATCGCCACACACGGAGTGATTAACAAACACATGCACCACACAGACATGCAGGGGCAATATTGCTGGAAATTAATTGGCAAATATTGTGTTAGGTTTGCCTTTTTAAACCAATAGTAGCTAACCAGGGGTGGGATAATGTCAATTTTGCGTCGATTAGATAGTAGCTTGGAAATTGCTGTGTCTGATGCTTGTGAGATTTGTTAATGACCGTATGCGGTGGAACACATGAAAATCACATGTACCTTCAGAATTGTTTGGCAAACTACTCAGCGGTAGCTACTGGTAGCTGGCGATCGACCTCTTGGAGACCCCTGAGACACAGACTGTCCAGGTGAATCCAGATGAAAGCTATGATCCCATATTCATGTCACTTGTTAAATCTACTTCAATCAGTGTAGATGAAGGGGAGGAGACAGGTTAAATAAGGATTTTTAAGCCTTGAGTCAATTGAGTATGTGTGCCATTCAGAGGGTGAATGGGCAAGACACAATATTTAAGTGTCTTTGAACGGGGTCTGGTAGCAGGAGCCAGGCACACAGGTTTGTGTGAAGAACTGCAACGCTGCTGGGTTTTTCACATTCAACAGTTTCCTGTATGTATCAAGAATAGTTCACCACCCAAAGGACATCCAGCCAATTTGACACAACTGTGGGAAGCATTGGAGTCAACATGGGCCAGCATCCCTGTGGAACGCTTTCGACACCTTGTAGAGTCCATGCCCAGAGGAATTGAGGCTGTTCTGATGGGAAAATGGGGAGGGGTACAACTCAATAGGACGGTGTTCTTAATGTTTTGTACACTCGGTGTATATTAATCTGTGCATGTGGAAAAACATTGTTGTAGCATTGTTTTGAATAGAAGCTGAGGCAACCTACTATTAGCTATTATTACCAGGTGCTAATAAGAAAGATTATTTCTTTATTTGATTTATTAGGATCCCCATGAGTCGACGCCAATGGTGACAGCTAGTCTTACTGGAGTCTGACACATAACTAAAAATACATTACAGACGAAAGACTTTACAATTGACACACATTTGGGGCGGCAGGTAACCTAGTGGTTAGAGCGTTGGACCAGTTGCTGAATCGAATCCCTGAGCTGACAAGGTAAATATCTGGCCTTCTGCCCATGAACAAGGCGGTTAACACACTGTTCCCCGGTAGGCTGTCATGGTAAATAAGAATTTGTTCTTAACTGACTTGCCTAGTAATATAAATGTAAAACATTAATGTGTGTGTGCATCTATCAGTTCCACATACATGTCAGTACATACACACAACAAGTAGGTCACATGGGGGAGAGGTGGTGTTGCTGTTCACTTGTGCTATATAAGATGGGAGTTCCATGCACTCATGGCTCTGTATAATACTCTACCTTTTTCTTGAATTTGTCCTGAACCTGGGGACTGTGAAAACACCGCTGGTGGCATGTCTGGTGGAATAACTGTGTGTGTCAGTGCCGGGTGTAAGTTGACTATGCAAACAATTTGGAATTTCCAACCCGTTAATGTTTCTTATAAAAACAAGAAGTGACGAAGTCAGTGTTTCCTCAACTCTCAGCCAAAAGAGACTAGCGTGCACAGTATTAATATTAGCCTTCTGATTACAATGAAGAGCAAGACGTGCCGCTCTGTTCTGGGCCAGCTGCAGCTTAACTAGGTCTTTCTTTGCAGCTCATATGACTGGACAATAATCAAGACAAGATAAAACTAGAGCCTGCAGGACTTGCTTTGTGGAGTGTGGTGTCAAAAAAGCAGAGCATCTCTTTATTACGGACAGACCTCTCCCCATCTTTACAACTATTGAATCTTTTGACCATGACAGTTTACAATCTAAAGTAACACCAAGTAATTTTGTCCCCTCAACTTATTCAACAGTCACAACATTCATTACCAGATTCGGCTGAGGTTTAGAATGATTTATACCAAATACAATGCTCTTAGTTTTAGAGATGTTCAGGACCAGTTTATTACTGGCCACCCTATTCTAAAACTGAATGCAACTCTTTGACTTTTATTAGCTGTGGTTGTTGATGCGTATATGGTTGAATCATCAGCATACATGGACACACATGTTTTGTTTAATGTCAGTGGCAGGTCATTGGTAAAAATATAAAAGACTAGAGGGCCTAGAGAGCTGCTCTGCGGTACACCACACTTTACATGTTTGACATTAGGGAAGTTTTCATGAAAGAAAACCCTCTGAGTTATATTAGATAGCTCTGAATCCACTATATGGCAGAGGTTGAAAAGCCATAACACACATTTTCTCAACAACAGTTTATGGTCAATAATATAAAAGGCTGCACTGCAATCTAACAGTACAGCTCCCACAATCTTCTTCTTATTAATTTCTTTCAACCAATCATCAGTCATTTGTGCCAGTGCAGTACATGTTGAGTGCCCTTCCCTATAAGCATGCTGGAAGTCTGTTGTTCATCTGTTTACAGAGAAGTAGCATTGTATTTGGTCAAACACAATTTTTTTACAACAGTTTTCTAAGCGCTGGCAGCAAGCTGATAGGTTTCCTATTAGAACCAGTAAAGGCCTCTTTACCACTCTTGGGAGGCGGAATGTCTAGTGCAGCTGGTTATTCCAGGCCTGTCAAAGAAGATATTAAGAGTTGACCATAAGCAGACGTGATTTGTTATGCTAGGCAAGAAATACACGGTTGTTTCCACAGACAGTGCTTTCATTGAACTCATTTAACAGTCTGTAGGAGAGAGCATCAGGTCAGTTTCTAACTAGGTTTATATTAGCATGACATTATCCCTATACTATTGTAGTGTGTGCAAAGCAGTCATTAAGGCAAAGGGTGGCTACTTTTTGAAGAAACTTAAATATAAATTATATTTTGATTTGTTTAACACTTTTTTGGTTACTACATGAATTCATATGTGTTATTTCATAGTTTTGATGCCTTCACTATTATTCTACAATGTAGAAAATAGTAAAAAATAAAGAAAAACCCTTGAATGAGTAGGTGTGTCCAAACTTTTGACTGGTACTGTATACAGATGATCTTAATGTCACAATATAGAGAGGAGAAAAGTCACTGAACCTGCCATCTACAGTGGTAATATAATCCTCTATTTATGAATGAACTTGCCATCTACAGTGGTAATATAATCCTCTATTTCTGAATGAACCTGCCATCTACAGTGGTAATATAATCCTCTATTTCTGAATGAACTTGCCATCTACAGTGGTAATATAATCCTCTATTTCTGAATGAACCTGCCATCCACAGTGGTAATATGATCCTCTAGTTCTGAATGAACCTGCCATCTACAGTGGTAATATAATCCTCTATTTCTGAATGAATCTGGCATCCACAGTGGTAATATAATCCTCTATTTCTGAATGAATCTGCCATCCACAGTTTTAGGATACTCCTCTAGTTCTGAATGAACCTGGCATCCACAGTGGTAATATAATCCTCTAGTTCTGAATGAACCTGGCATCCACAGTGGTAGGATACCCTATAGCTTCTGAATGAAGCGGGAATCAGTATTGAAACTAGATGATCTACACTGAACACGATTATAAATGTAACATGCAACAATTTCAAAGATTTTACTGAGTTTTTTTATTTATTTTTATTTTACCGTTATTTTACCAGGTAAGTTGACTGAGAACACGTTCTCATTTGCAGCAACGACCTGGGGAATAGTTACAGGGGAGAGGAGGGGAATGAATGAGCCAATTGTAAACTGGGGATTAATAGGTGACCATGATGGTTTGAGGGCCAGATTGGGAATTTAGCCAGGACACCGGGGTTAACACCCCTACTCTTACGATAAGTGCCATGGGATCTTTAATGACCTCAGAGAGTCAGGACACCCGTTTAACGTCCCATCCGAAAGACGGCACCCTATACAGGACAGTGTCCCCAATCACTGCCCTGGGGCATTGGGATATTTTTACAGTTCATATAAGGAAATCTGTCAATTTAATTAAATTCATTAGGACCTAATCTATTGATTTCACATGACTGGGAATACATACACTACCGGTCAAATGTTTTAGAACACCTACTCATTCAAGTGTTTTCCTTTATTTTTTACTATTTTCTACATTGTAGAATAATAGTGAAGACATCAAAACTGTGAAATAACACATATGGAATCATGTAATAACCAAAAAAGTGTTAAACAAAGCAAAAACTTTTAACAAGGCACACCTGTTTATTGAAATGGATTCCAGGTGACTACCTCATGAAGCTGGTTGAGAGAATGCCGAGAGTGTGCAAAGCTGTCATCAAGGCAAAGGGGGGCTATTTGAAGAATCTCAAATATAAAATATATTTTGATTTGGTTAACACCTTTTTGGTTACTATATGATTCCATATGTGTTATTTCATAGTTTTGATGTCTTCACTATTATTCTACAATGTAGAAAATAGTAAAAAATAAAGAAAAACCCTTGAATGAGTAGGTGTTTTAAAACTTTTAGTGTTGTGAAACGGTAGTGTATATGCATCTGTTGGTCACAGATACCTTTAAAAAAAGGTAGGGGCGTGGATCAGAAAACCAGTCAGTGTCTGGTGTGACCACCATTTCATGCATGCAGCGTGACACATCTCCTTCGCATAGAGTTGACCAGGCTGTTCATTGTGCCACTTCAATGTTGTCCCACTTCAATGGCTAAGTTGCTGGATATTGGTGGGAACTGGAACATGCTGTCGTACATATCGATCCAGAGCATCCCAAACATGTTCAATGGATGACATGTCTGGTGAGTATGCAGGCCATGGAAGAACTGGGACATTTTCAGCTTCCAGGAATTGTGTACTGATCGTTGAGACATGGGGCCGTGCATTATCAAGCTGAAACATGAGGTGATGGTGGCGGATGAATGACATGACAATAGGCCTCAAGATCTCATCAAGGTATCTCTATGGATTTAAATTGTCATCAATAAAATGCAATCGTGTGCATTGTCCGTAGCTTATGCCTGCCTATACCATTACCCCACCGCCACCATGGGGTACTCTGTTAACAACGTTGACATAAGCAAACCGCTTGCCCACACAACGCCATACACACTGTCTGCCATCTGCCCGGTATAGTTGAAACCGGGATTCGTCCGTGAAGAGCACACTTCTCCAGCATGCCAGCGGCCATCGAAGGTGAGCATTTGCCCACTTACGTCGGTTACGACGCCGAACTCCAGTCAGGTCAAGACTCCGGTGAGGACGACGAGCATGAAGATGGTTTCTGAAAGTTTGGGCAGCAATTCTTTGGTTGTGCAAACCCACAGTTTCATCAGCCCTCCGGGTGGCTGGTCTCAGACGATCCTGCAGGTGAAGAAGCCGGATGTGGAGGTCCTGGGCTGGCGTGGTTACACATGGTCTGCGGTTATGAGACCAGTTGGACGCACTGCCAAATTTTGTAAAACAACGTTGGTAGCAGCTTATGGTAGAGAAATTAACATTCAGTTTTCTGGTTACAGCTTTGATGGGCATTCCTGCAGTTAGCATGCCAATTGCATGCTCCCTAAAAACTTGAGACATCTGTGGCATTGTGTTGTATGACAAAATGGCACATTTTAAAGTGACCTTTTATTGTCCCCAGCTGTTTAATCAGCTTCTTGATATGACACACCTGTCAGGTGAATGGATTATCTTTGCAAAGGGGAAATGCTCACTAACAGGGATGTAAACAAATTTGTGCACAATCTTTTCTTCTTTTGTGCGTTTGTAACGTATCTGTGATCTTTAATTTCAGCCAATGAAACATGGGAAGACTTTACATGTTACATTTATATTTTTGTTTAGTATACTTGGGGCTCCCAAGTGGCGCAGCGGTCTAAGGCACTGTATCTCAGTGCAAGAGGCGTCACTACAGACACCCTGGTTCAAATACAGGTTGTCACCAGTGTCGTCCGGGTTTGGCCGGTGTAGGCTGTCATTGTAAATAAGAATTTGTTCTTAACTGACTTCCCTGGTTAAATAAAAAAAATACTTCTAGAGGTTTTTATTGAGTCTAGCCTAAGAAAAGTATTCACAAAGATTTATGGAATAACTCACTTTAAATGACAGTACTATTAAAATGTGATTTATGTCTTTGTTACGTTGGCACACCTATGCAATGTTCTATTTAAAGTATCTTATTTTGAAACACTTTGATCTGAATAGCAAACATACATTTCTCTCACAATTAACATAGGCTTATAAAAAATTAGGCACTTGAGCAAATTTCAGGTTTGCTGAGTGTAAACTTGAACTGTGTAAAAATTCTGTGCAGCTTCCAGCGCCTGTTTGCTGAGGCTGTACCCATTTTAAGTTACTGTTTCAAAAAGTATTCTACTGTGGCTATTTGATCATAATGTAGGCTTAACAGAGTAGCCTACCATCGACAACAATGGATAAATTGTATATTGTTCAATATAGGACTACATTCCGTGATTAAAAATAAATAAATAGACATTACCCTGTTTATCCACTTGTCCTTCAGACAAGGAGGTGACTGAACATGTTGTTGTGGTGTCGATGCAGGAAACCACTTTACAAAATTAAAAATCTTTTTAATCCCATACCATAATTACAGAGAATCAGACAAATGATTCTACCCTTTGCCCATTGGCTACTTAGATCATAATTACAGAGAATCAGACAAATTATTCTACCCTCTGCCTATTGGCTACTTAGCTTATTCAAGCATGTCTCAAAATACAGCATTGCCCTTTAATTAAAGACAAAAAAAAAAGCTCTTTACCTGACTCGCTTTTCAAAGATGTACAGCTTTTCTTCTCTTGTAGGAAGAAATCACTCCCCCATTGCTGACCACAAATAATATATAACTGGGCTAATAACTCACTAAATAGCAAGGTTATGAACAAATGTGCACATTTGGCAACATGCAGCTCTCGCTTTGATCTCAAAACAAGCGCATCTACTCATGACCGCTCATCCTGTAAACACAGTCAAGTTCAAAGTGAATGCCACAGATCCATATATGGCAATGGTCTATTTACATATAGGCCTACTGCAGCTCTGATTGGTTATGCCGCACTGGTCTGGTCTGTGTAGAGTACGGGGCCTGACTCGTGCCTGATAGTGTTTAACTAAGGTGGAAAACTCTGGAAAGTTGAGTGAAGTTCAATCTAGTGCGTCTCTCTGTGCGGTAGTCCCGAGGGTGCGCACGGGCGCAGCTGAAGGCCTCAGTTTAGCTGAACTTGGCTAGCCGAACCGAACGAGTGTGCTCACAAACTCCCTTAAAAGACCATCGCTTGAAAAATTTGAAAAAAAGCAGCAATGGTACTGTTTGTCCCTTTTGAGACGACATAGCCAGTATACACTTCCTGAAAATAGTCAGAATTAATCTAAGATAACTCAAGAAATGTGTAATTAATTTAGACGTTTTTGACGAAGAGATCTTAGTCGCACAATTTTACATCTAACCAAGATTTTTGGTGCAGTACTTTGCAATGAAAAAATGTGCGTGAAAATGAGTCGTCTCTCGTTGAATGACAACAAAGACTTTATTGAAGAAACCTTATTGTTGACCAATCACCGACGAAGAGACGTAGACTTCGGCTCCGAACTTCGGCTTGCTTCCCTAAAAAAAATGTGTGTTCCCGAACAACCGAAAAAAATGAAAAAGTCCAAAACAAACAAAAACAAACAAAATGTCGTCATAATATGTGCACTCTACCGACCTGTTTCAGCTGGGAAGAATGCATACACCTTTACTATTAGAGGGAACATTGGTCATGACCTTGATAAATCAGAGTTTTTTTTTCTTCTTTCAAATGTACTTCTATCTCTCTCTGTGTATGTGTGTGTGTGTGTGTGTGTGTGTGTGTGTGTGTGTGTGTGTGTGTGTGTGTGTGTGTGTGTGTGTGTGTGTGTGTGTGTGTGTGTGTGTGTGGAACCAACAGGCTCGTTGTTGAAAGTCCCAGTCCCTGGAGATGGATGTCATCCATGGTGGCTGACCCAACATGTCAATTATTCATCTCTACTATTTCCTAACTGTGATGACATTCATCTCTACTATTACCTAACTGTGATGACATTCAACTCTACTATTACCTAACTGTGATGACATTCATCTCTACTATTTCCTAACTGTGATGACATTCAACTCTACTATTTCCTAACTGTGATGACATCCATCTCTACTATTACCTAGCTGTGATGACATTCATCTCTACTATTTCCTAACTGTGATGACATTCATCTCTACTATTTCCTAACTGTGATGACATTCATCTCTACTATTTCTTAACTGTGATGACATTCATCTCTACTATTACCTAACTGTGATGCCATTCATCTCTACTATTACCTAACTGTGATGGCATTCATCTCTACTATTTCCTAACTGTGATGACATTCATCTCTACTATTTCCTAACTGTGATGACATTCATCTCTACTATTTCCTAACTGTGATGACATTCATCTCTACTATTTCCTAACTGTGATGCCATTCATCTCTACTATTTCCTAACTGTGATGGCATTCAACTCTACTATTTCCTAACTGTGATGACATTCATCTCTACTATTTCCTAACTGTGATGACATTCATCTCTACTATTACCTAACTGTGATGACATTCATCTCTACTATTTCCTAACTGTGATGACATTCATCTCTACTATTTCCTAACTGTGATGGCATTCATCTCTACTATTTCCTAACTGTGATGCCATTCATCTCTACTATTTCCTAACTGTGATGACATTCAACTCTACTATTTCCTAACTGTGATGACATTCATCTCTACTATTTCCTAACTGTGATGGCATTCAACTCTACTATTTCCTAACTGTGATGCCATTCATCTCTACTATTTCCTAACTGTGATGACATTCATCTCTACTATTTCCTAACTGTGATGGCATTCATCTCTACTATTTCCTAACTGTGATGACATTCAAACGTGATGTGTAATGCATACAGTACATCATCCCCTTAACGATAAATCTGTCTACATACTAGAACAAGCATGTGGAATGAGGCGTGGTGGCATTGTGAAATGGAGGGAAAATGTCACAACCAAACATTAGTAGCTTTTACATGTACATGAATCAATTACTCACGTTATGGGAAAGTGTCATGAATGATGAGTCAAGTGAAGATGCCCATTGGGGCACATTGATAAGGCTAATACTGACCTAGAGAGCAGCATGCAATAGATATCAACACTGATGTCCTGCTTAGCAGCATACAATACATATCAACACTGATGTCCTGCTTAGCAGCATACAACAGATATCAACACTGATGTCCTGCTTAGCAGCATGCAATACATATCAACACTGATGTCCTGCTTAGCAGCATGCAATACATATCAACACTGATGTCCTGCTTAGCAGCATACAATACATATCAACACTGATGTCCTGCTTAGCAGCATGCAATACATATCAACACTGATGTCCTGCTTAGCAGCATACAATACATATCAACACTGATGTCCTGCTTAGCAGCATGCAATACATATCAACACTGATGTCCTGCTTAGCAGCATGCAATAGATATCAACACTGATGTCCTGCTTAGCAGCATACAATACATATCAACACTGATGTCCTGCTTAGCAGCATACAACAGATATCAACACTGATGTCCTGCTTAGCAGCATACAATACATATCAACACTGATGTCCTGCTTAGCAGCATACAATACATATCAACACTGATGTCCTGCTTATTCAGTTCTTTGCCCTCCTTTTTGATGTGTAATTGGACAAATAAAAACACTTAGTAAAAACCATTAGTGTCAGTTTGCTGAGTTGTACAGCAGTTAGTATACTATAGTTAGTATACAGCAGTTAGTATACTATAGTTAGTATACTATAGTTAGTATACTATAGTTAGTATACAGCAGTTAGTATACTATAGTTAGTATACAACAGTTAGTATACTACAGTTAGTATACAACAGTTAGTATACTATAGTTAGTATACTATAGTTAGTATACTATAGTTAGTATACAGCAGTTAGTATACAGCAGTTAGTATACTATAGTTAGTATACAACAGTTAGTATACTATAGTTAGTATACTATAGTTGGTATACAGCAGTTGGTATGAAGTAGTTAGTATACTATAGTTAGTATACAGCAGTTGGTATACAGTAGTTAGTATACAACAGTTAGTATACTATAGTTAGTATACTATAGTTAGTATACAGCAGTTGGTATACAGTAGTTAGTATACAACAGTTAGTATACTATAGTTAGTATACTATAGTTAGTATACAGCAGTTAGTATACTATAATTTCTCTCTTTACGCGGTCTCTTTACACATACAACAAGAGCTGCTACGGTGTCATTCCTGTCTGTCAACCCTAAGTCTAAACCTCCACTTTCTCTCCCTCCTCTCCTCTCTCCAGATGAGGACAGCAGCCCAGAGAACATGCTCCTTCATGGGCCTTTTTCCCGTAAGCCGAAGCGCATCCGGACAGCCTTCTCCCCCTCACAGCTCCTCAGGCTGGAGAGGGCCTTTGAGAAGAACCACTATGTGGTGGGAGCAGAGCGGAAGCAGCTCGCCAGCGGCCTCTGCCTCACCGAGACACAGGTGTGTGGTGAGGGGACTCAACGATGTTGAACGCACCCTAAACCCCTAGGGCCTAAAAGCCATGTTGTGCTTGATCCGAAAATGTGGTCGGAGGCTCCGGATGGAGGGTGTTACGCAATTGTGACGCCTCTGGAGGCTTGCGGAGGCCAAATCGAACTCTGTACCGCATCGTTGTGCTCCTTTGTATAGCTCCGTATAGCTCCGTATAGCTCCGCATTGACTTCCTTGACAACTTCCTTCACAACAGCTTTGCTCAGCGAAGTGCAAGAAATATACATGCCCTGACTTTAGAGGCCGTATCACAGTAAATGCTGTACGGCCACTGCAGAAGTCGGATTTACCATGCAAAGCCTTTAAGGCATGGCTGCATTCCAGAGCGCTGAAACAGGAGATATGAGTGGACTCGTAGTCAGAACTCCACAACACCCCCTCAACCAACGTATAGCAAAACCCGGTTTCTTAACCACAAGTTGTTTGTCCTACGGTAGCTATCGGGATGGGCAAGGTGATGTCAGTAAATTATGTAGTAGATTTCACAATGATTATTTATGACTTCATTTCCCTAATCAACAACAGAAACACGCTGCTGATAAACAGCAATTTCGGCTTTTCGCAATCCTCTCATGCAATATATTATACATTGGGAATACAGTATTGCGATGTGCTGAACTTTTAATTTCAAAGGAATTAGACCAATAATTTAATCAAGCTTGTAAATGTGATATAAAAATGACAACCAGACAATGCCTGAAAAATTAGATAGAAATATGTTGCTATTTGCAAACAGCTGTAAAGAACGAAGAAGCCTTAGGTAAAGGCAATGTTTGGCAGTGCTGTAGAGACAATATGGAAGCAATAACAGTTTTACACCATGTGAAATTTTGTGTTGTCATTGTTGCTATGACACGTTGAAAAAAGCTTCGCTTAAAAATCATAGGGGAGATACATGCAGACACTTTTATAACTAGTAAAGGTACATTTACTGAAGAAAATGTGTGCGCTTGCTTCAGCTGTCGGTGTTTCATGGACGTGGAAGAACAAGTAGTAATAGTTTTTACACCAAGCACATTGATACTGTATATTTGACCAATGTTTCTTCCAGTACTAAACGTGAAGTCTCTCCTTTCTCTCCCAGGTAAAGGTTTGGTTCCAGAACAGGAGGACGAAGCACAAGAGACAGAAGCTGGAGGAAGAGTCACCTGAGTCGCAGCAGAAGAGGAAAGGAAGCCAGCACGTCAGCCGCTGGAGGGTGGCTACGCACCAGGGCAGTAGCCCCGAGGACATCGATGTCATCTCAGAGGACTGACGTACGTCGTCGGTGTCACCTTGATTAAACCATCATAAATCATTTGTCATGAATGCAGACTGACTGACTGCTGACTGACTTGTGTCTGAATGTCGGCAGTCTGTGTGCTCCTCTGAACACCTGGTTTGACCTTTCAATGAAAACGATCACTGCTTTAAGTTGGACAGAAGAAGGCCAAGTTTATCATTTTATTACACAGCTCTGACTGCTTTAAACGTGGTGGACATCTGCATTTGGTCTATGTTGCTTGCCATAGCAGCACAAATTACTGAAGAGAGACTGTTTGACTGGGAGGAATCCGTTCAATACAGTTTGTTACTCTATTGTCTACCTGAACCTGAGATTGTTCTTCCTCACACTCACATTTAACAAAACATTGTCATTGTTTTAGCGTTTTCAGTTTGTTGTGTAATTGTACAATGCTAAATATGCACAATATGTTTGTGGTCAAAAATAAGCCATTGGTATGATAGCTATAGAGGAACCACCTAGAACATACTGATTCAGTTTAGGATTTTGTTTGTCTTAATTATAGTCTTTAGACCAGTCCCACTGAAAGGTAGGCAATTGCCAATACAGACAATACATCGTATAGATGCCACGTTACCCTGAAATATGTTTTGGAGTCTCACATAGGAATAGTTTGGACAATTTAAATTGTAAGTATTTATGTACATCTAAAAATGGTATTCTATGCATATTTTGTCCTTGTTTTGATTCCTCTGGATTTTTAAAAAGGCCGTTTTTTTTGCCTAGTTTGTTACTCTTTAAATTCATTGCAAGTTTGTTTTTGCCTTTTGACAAATATTTGATTAATTCTACTTAGACCATGTAGAATGTACAGTGCAGGCACATTCAAAGTTCTCCACAAGAATGACATGGAAAAACAAATGTACCTCAATACTACATTTATTTCAGCAACCATTACCATTCCTGTGATATCATGTTACGTAGCACTTCGTAGTGGAATATATATATATATATATTTTTTTTTTGTTTTAAATAGATGTTAGAAATAACGCACTATAAGTAGGCCTACCCTTTCATTTTCTTTGAACCTATGCCCCGAGAGTGAACGTTTTTTGTACTTTCTGTGTGTGGTCAGATGACTTTGGAAAATAAAAACCATCAAAATAACATTATTTGTACAATACTACTGATATATATTATGTGCGAGTATGTCTAAGCGTTAATTTTATAACCTATTTTCAACATCTATAAATTGTCGACACGTCAAACTACAAACACATATCGGTTAAATGACAACGACACAGAACTTGAAAAAGTAAATTGATTCACGACGATTTGGTATTTGTTATTTGGTCTACACCTTTGTAGGACACCTGTTAATATTTTTGTGAACTGCGGTTGAATAGTCGAAGCTACTGATCAGCACATTTTTGTGACATGTATAAATTCATTTTTTTGAAATAAAAAAGTACAGAAAGCCTAGTCTAGCCTATATACAGATGCGTGGTTATAGTTTCTAAAGCTTTATCTTGTGTTGTTAAACATGTTATCCATAAGAAACCCAAATGATCTGTGTTTTACTCATCTTTATTCAGTCTGCAGATAGCCTTTATTATTAGGCCTATCCTCAATTATACATTGGCTATAATAGGGTTATTAACAATTACCCTAGATTATTAATACACTTTTTGACGAAAACATGAAACATAAGGAGGTTCTTTAGACGGCAGTAGGCCTATTAAGTTTGGGACAATCCTTTTTCAATGTGTTCTCCGTCTGGACTTGTATGTCTATAATTTGTAACTCAATGAGACACTGGAAAGGTTGCGATGGGTGCCTGGCCAAATACGACGACACGTTCAAAGCGATATGAAGCAAGTTTAACATAACTCGGTGTCAATACACACTCTGTTCCGTCTCGTGCTCTTCAAAGGACATCTTTCACCAGAAATATTGTTGTGCCAGATATGTTGTTCTTTCCGGACACACCGAAGGACATATGCAACACTTACAACAGCAAAAATAGAGAATGACAAACGTATATTGATTAGCCCCCTAGGCCATAAACCTTCAGCCGAAAGAGTTTTAATAAAGGTAGGCCTATGTCAGACTCAGAATCAAACGCATATTTTTATTCCAATTTTTTTGCCATGCATGAGATGAGGATATGCTGCTATGGGGAAAACAACGTCACTGTTCCGTTATGCCGAAACACACAGATGAGTAACGGCTGAGAAAGAGACAATCACAGCAAGAAATGTGTCGGGCCAAACGGACACGATCAACCCAACAACAGGTCAAAACCTGTCCCTGCTATTATTACTAACATGACATGTCCTCCTTACTAAAACGCTCTTCTTTTGGTAATAGAGACAAGTCTAGCGTGAGCCATAGTATTAATCAGTGATATATGGAGCATAGTCCCTGAGTGGTCAATCATTTAGAGCCGTTGTTCTTCATACTCAAACTGTCCCTAATTTCATTTTACGTTTTATTATATTCTATGTCACCATTGTTGTGTTCGATATTCAGCTTGTATTAATGTAGATTGATGAAACATTGCTTGAAGGGCCTCTGCTGGGCCTTCAGCTCTATGTTTTACCAGCTGGAAAATTAATTCATATCACCTTTATGCGTTGTGATTTACACCTGCTAATTCTTCAAGCCCCGAGCAATTGAGGGGTGTTAGATTTGCGTCATTTTCATCACCTTTTTACAATAGACAGCCTCATTATCGGCAGATAGGCGCATAAACTGTGAACAAAATGTAGGAGCAAGCTATTCATATTCTCGGTAATTGGGACTTGAATCTTTTTTCAGGGTACAATTACATAGCCAATTGCATACTTTCAGACACATTGATGATACGAGCATTGAAATAGGGATAGTAAAATCCGCTAAGGCCTATAGGCTACATGATTGCCAGGATTTTGTTGTTAAATTGATACAGTTGTTTCTGTTCTGCCTGATGCATGAGTGGAATGCAAACCAGCTCTCTTTTAGTAATTCTAAGTAATCTTATTTGTACTGTTGGAATGTGGATGAATCTATAGTATATTTAGTATAGTATAGTTGATTATATTATATTATTGACTGGGTGGTTTGGTCCCGTGTGGCTCAGTTGGTAGAGCATGGCGCTTGCAACGCAAGGGTTGTGGGTTCATTTCCCACGGGGGGACCAGGGTTCAATTCCCACGGGGGGACCAGGATGAATATGTATGAACTTTCCAATTTGTAAGTCGCTCTGGATAAGAGCGTCTGCTAAATGACTTAAATGTAAATGTAATGTAAATGTTTGAGCCTTGAATGCTGATTTGCTGACAGCCATGGTATATCAGACCGTATACCACGGGTATGACAAAACAGCTCTAATTACATTGGTAACCAGTTTATAATAGCAATAAGGCACCTCGGGGGTTTGTGGTATATGGACAATATACCACAGCCAAGGGCTGTATCCAGGCACTCCTCGTTGCGTCGTGCTTAAGAACATTCCTTAGCTGTGGTATATCGGCCATATAACACACCCTCTCGCGCCTTATTGCTTAAGTATAGTGTAGTACAGTATAGTATATCATAGTATAGTATAGTACAGTATAGTACAGCATAGTATGGTCCACTATAGTATATTATATTATAACACACTGTAGTATAGTATATTATACCATAGCATAGTCTAGTAGTACATTACATTTGTATAGTATAGTACAGTAAAGTCTGGTATTGTATAATATTGCATAGTATAGTATATTATAGTAGCATAGTACATTACATTATAGTACAGTATAGTACAGTATATTATATTATAAAGGGGAAAGGAGAAAGGTGTATACTTAGTCAGTTTTAAAACTGAATGCATTCAACTGAAATGTGTCATCTGCATTTAACCCAACCCCTCTGAATCAGAGAGGTGCGGAAGACTGCCTTAATCGACATTCACGTCTTCGGCGCCCGGGGAACAGCGGGTTAACTGCCTTGCTCAGGGGCAGAACAACAGATCTATACCTTGTCAGCTCTGGGATTTGATCCAGCAACCTTTTGGTTAGTATAGTATATTATAGTATAGTACAGTGCAGTACAGTATGGTATTGTATAGTAAAGTAGTATGGTATTGTATAGTAAAGTAGTATTATATTGTATAGAATGCCTAATTTACTATAGATTATAGATTTGAAGATTATTTAGTAGTAGATTTATTAAAGTCTGTTCCAGAGCCATATATTTAGATAGTTTGGACAATTTGTTATATTCTGTTCCTGAGCCATATATTTAGAGAGTTGTGACAATTTATTATAGTCTGTTCCTGAGCCATATATTTAGAGAGTTGTGACAATTTATTATAGTCTTTTCCTGAGCCATATATTTAGAGAGTTGGTACAATTTATTATAGTTGTCACGTTCCTGACCTGTTTGCTGTTGTTTTGTATGTGTGTGATGGTCAGGGCGTGAGTTTTGGGTGGGCAGTCTATGTTTTCTGTTTCTATGTTGGTTTTGGGTTTCCTGGTATGGCTCTTAATTAGAGGCAGGTGTTTTGCGTTTTCCTCTAATTGAGAGTCATATTAAGGTAGGTTGTTCTCACTGTTTGTTTGTGGGTGATTGTCGCTGTGTCTGTGTATTTTGCACCACACGGTACTGTCTCGTCTCGTCTCGTTCGTTCGGTCGTTCCTGTTCATGTGTTTTCCTCGTTTCATGTAAGTTCATAGTTTAGGTCTGTCTAGTTCGTTTTGTTATTTTGTTTATCATTCAAGTGTATTTCGTTTCGTGTTTTTCCGTCTTGTCAAATAAACATTGTATTCATCACCCGCTGCGCCTTGGTCTACTCACTCACCGAAAGAGAGCCGTTACAATAGTCTTTTCCTGAGCCATATATTTAGAAAGTTGGTACAATTTATTATATTCTGTTACTGAGCCATATATTTAGAAAGTTGGGCCAATTTATTATATTCTGTTCCTGAGCCATATATGTAGAAAGTTGTGACAATTTATTATAATCTGTTCCAGAGCCATATATTTAGAGAGTTGGGCCAATTTATTATAATCTGTTTCAGAGCCATATATTTAGATAGTTGGGCTAATTTATTATAATCTGTTCCTGAGCCATATATTTCGAGAGTTGGGCAAATTTATTATAATCTGTTCCTGAGCCATATATTTAGAGAGTTGGGCTAATTTATTATAATCTGTTCCTGAGCCATATATTTAGATAGTTGGGCTAATTTATTAAAATCTGTTCCAGAGCCATATATTTAGATAGTTGGGCTAATTTATTATAATCTGTTCCAGAGCCATATATTTAGAAAGTTGGGCCAATTTATTATAATCTGTTCCTGAGCCATATATTTAGAGAGTTGGGCTAATTTATTATAATCTGTTCTTGAGCCATATATTTAGAAAGTTTGGCCAATTTAATATAATCTGTTCCAGAGCCATATATTTAGAGAGTTGGGCTAATTTATTATAATCTGTTCCAGAGCCATATATTTAGAAAGTTGGGCCAATTTATTATAATCTGTTCCAGAGCCATATATTTAGAGAGTTGTGACAATTTATTATAGTCTGTTCCAGAGCCATATATTTAGAAAGTTGGGCCAATTTATTATAATCTGTTCCAGAGCCATATATTTAGAGAGTGGGGCTAATTGATTATAATCAGTTCCAGAGCCATATATTTAGAGAGTTGGGCTAATTTATTATAATCTGTTCTTGAGCCATATATTTAGAGAGTTGAGCCAATTTATTACAGTCTGTTCTAGAGCCATATATTTAGAGAGTTGGGCTAATTTATTATAATCTGTTCCAGAGCCATATATTTAGAGAGTTGGGCCAATTTATTATAATCTGTTCCAGAGCCATATATTTAGGGAGTTGGGCTAATTTATTTTAACCTGTTCCAGAGCCATATATTTAGAGAGTTGTGACAATTTATTATAGTCTGTTCCAGAGCCATATATTTAGGGAGTTGGGCTAATTTATTTTAACCTGTTCCAGAGCCATATATTTAGAGAGTTGGAGCAACGTTAAGAACATTTTCTAATTCTAGACATTCATAGCATTGTTTAAATATTCCCCATGTTATGTTAATGCAGAGCTAACATGGCTGCCATACAATGTTGTAGTGGCATGTAAATACATCACAATGCAGAAACCTCAATGTCCCAGCTCTCTAAATATATAGCTCTGGTCTGTCCAAATGCCCTCAGTTCAGTTGTACCCTTTTTATTATATTCAGGGGAAAACATTAATACACTTCCAGCTACCTGCCTCCTTGGCGTTGCCATGGAAATTGGACATTTAGAGGGACAAATAACATACCAGATGGAAGAATGCATGTAGGTGCACAGAATGATCAGCTGTGTTCAGCAGCCACCACACCTCAAGAGAAACCAAGAGACATATTTATTATGATTATGTTATGCTGTTGATATTTATAATAATCATTTAATATACTAAAGTATTTCATGTCTGGATTCCTTTTATTCATATCCCATTTTACATGTACTTTTATGTAGGTTAATTTATGCACACAACAGAGTAGTTGTGTGCAGCCAGCCATACAGCTGGCGGATCAAGAGGTCTATAACTACTGTATATAATTAAGTATTAGAATTCTAGAACTAGAGGCTAGAACTATAGAATGACATATTAGAACTCTAGAACTAGAGGCTAGAACTATAGAATTAAATATTAGAACTCTAGAACTAGAGGCTAGAACTATAGAATTAAATATTATAACTCTAGAACTAGAGACTAGAACTATAGAATTAAATATTAGAACTCTAGAACTAGAGGCTAGAACTATATAATTACATATTAGAACTCTAGAACTAGAGGCTAGAACTATATAATTAAATATTAGAACTCTAGAACTAGAGGCTAGAACTATATAATTACATATTATAACTCTAGAACTAGAGGCTAGAACTATATAATTACATATTAGAACTCTAGAACTAGAGGCTAGAACTATAGAATTAAATATTAGATCTCTAGAACTAGAGGCTAGAACTATAGAATTACATATTAGAACTCTAGAACTAGAGGCTAGAACTATAGAATTAAATATTAGAACTCTAGAACTAGAGACTAGAACTATAGAATTAAATATTAGAACTCTAGAACTAGAAGCTAGAACTATGGAATTAAATATTAGAACTCTAGAACTAGAGGCTAGAACTATAGAATTAAATATTAGAACTCTAGAACTAGAGGCTAGAACTATAGAATTACATATTAGAACTCTAGAACTAGAGGCTAGAACTATAGAATGAGCTATGAGTGTTCTTCTTCTTTCTGCTGATTGAAAGATGTAATTCATCTTTATTACTAATTAGTGACTAACAATCCCACGAGGCTCCATTATGAGGCCTCTGTTTGGCTAGATGTCAAAGACAAAGACACAAACACAGCTCACATTGACATGACCTTAGATAGATGGATGGAAAAGTTCCCTGTTGCTTTTCTCAAGTCAAAAAAACAACAACTCGTCTTTGTTATTGAAATGTTTTTCTCAACCATTAGGCTTCAAGTAAACACCATGAAGTGAAAATAAGTCTGGTTCCTTTGTTGAAAGTCAGATAAGGGTTGTCAAGGGTTGTGTGAAAAGGAATATGCCGTACGGTGTAATAGTGTTGTGAAACCTGGCGGAAGTGTAGGCTATTAGTAGCAGTTATAATGACCTGAGTGATTGCATTAATCAGAAAACTACACAACCCCCAGTACCTGTGTGTGTGTGTGTGTGTGTGTGTGTGTGTGTGTGTGTGTGTGTTTGTGTGTGCATTAGTGCACTGTAAAAAGTAATTAGTTCTGCTAACACTTTTATTTGGTGGAAACCCACTGCCTAGAACCATTTGAGTAACCCAACTCAAAGTACAGTGCCTTCAAAAATGATTCACACCCCTTGACTTATTCCACATTTTGTTGTGTTACAGCCTGAATTCAAAATGGATTAAATATATATTTTTTCCTCACACATCTACACACAATACTCCATAAGGACAAAGTTAAACATATTTTTAGCAATGTTTGCAAATGTATTGGAAATTAAGTCCAGTAATATCTAATTTCCATAAGTATTCACACCCCTGAGTCAGTACAGTACAGTACTGAGTCAGTACAGAATCATCTTTGGCAGCGATTACAGCTGTGAGTCTTTCTGGGTAAGTATCGAGGAGCTTTGTACACCTGGATTGTACAATGTTTGCCCATTATTCTTTTCAATATTCTTCAAGCTCTGTCAAATTGGTTGTTGAACGTTGCTAGACAACCATTTTCAAGTCTTGCCATAGTTTTTCAAGCAGATTTTAATCAAAACTGTAATTTGGCCACTCAGGAACATTCACTGTCTTGTTGGTAAGCAACACCAGTGTAAATTTGGCCTTGTGTTTTAGGTTATTGTCCTGCTAAAAAAGGCGAATTCATCTCCCAGTGTCTGGTGGAAAGCAGACGGAACCAGGTGTTCCTCTAGGGTTTTGCCTGTGCTTAGCTCCATTCCATTTGTTTTTTACCCTGAAAAACTCCCCAGTTCTTGACGATTACAAGCATACCCATAACATGATGCAGCCACCACTATGCTTGACAATATGGAGAGTGGTACTCAGTAATGTGTTTTATTGGATTTGCCCCAAACATAACACTTTGTATTCAGGACCAAAAGTTAATTGCTTTGACAATTTTTTTTGCCTTGTTGCAAACAGGATGCATGTTTTGGAATATTTTTATTCTGTACAGGCTTCCTTCTTTTCACTCTGTCAATTAAGTTAGTATTGTGGTGTAACTACAGAGTTGTTTATAAGTCCTCAGTTTTCTCCTATCACAGCCATTACACTGTTTTATAGTCACCATTGGCCTCATAGTGAAATCCCTGAGAGGTTTTCTTCCTCTCCGGCAAGTGAGTTATGAAGGACACCTGTATCTTTGTAGTGACGGGGAGTATTGATACACCATCCACAGTGTAATTAATAACTTCACCATGTTCAAAGGAATACTCAATGTCTGCTTTCTGTTTTGTTTACACAACTACCAATAGGTGCCCTTCTTGGCGAGGCATTGGAAAACCTCATTGGTCTTTGTGGTTCAATCAGTATTTGAAATTCACTGCTCGACCGGGGGACCTTATAAATAATTGTATGTGTGGGGTACAGAGATGAGGTAGTCATGTAAAAATCATGTTAAACACTATTATTGCACACAGAGTGAGTCTATGCCACTTATTATGTGCCTTGTTAAGTAAATGTATACTACTAAACGTATTTAGGCTTGACATAACAAAGGGGTCGAGCACTCAGATTTTAATTTGTAATGAATTAGTAAAAAAATTCTAAAAACATAATTTCACTTTGACATTATGGGTTATTGTGTGTGTAGCTCAGTGACCAAAAATCCCATTTGAATAAATTTTAAATTCATGTTGTAACACAACACAATGTGGAAAAAGGTCAAGTAAAAGGAAAGTATTCCGACCCCTTTACATATTACAAATTTTGTTACTTAATTAACAGCCTTATTCTAAAATAGATTTCGCTCATCAATCTACACACAATACCCCATAATATCAAAGCAAAAACAGGTTTTTAGAAATCTGAGCAAATATATAAAAAATACAAAACTGCAAAATCAAAATGCAAAAACTTTGTTGAAGCACCTGTGGCAGCAATTACAGCCTCGAGTCTTCTTGGGTATGACACTACAAGCTTGGCACACCTATATATTGGGAGTTTCTCCCATTCTTCTCTGCAGATCCTCTCAAGCTCTGTCACGTTGGATGGGGAGCATTGCTGCACAGCTATTTTCAGGTCTCTCCAGAGATGTTCAATCGGGTTCAATCCGCGCTCTGGCTTGGCCACTCAAGGATATTCAGAGACTCCTCCCGAAGCCACTCTTTGTCTTGGCTGTGTTCTTAGGGTCATTGTCCTGTTGGAAGGTGAACCTTCACCCCAGTCTGAGGTCCTGAGTGCTCTGGAGCAGGTTTTCATCAAGGATCTCTCTGTACTTTTCTCCGTTCAACTTTCCCTCAATTCTGACCAGTCTCCCAGTCCCTACCGCTGAAAAACATCCCCACAACAGGATGCTAACAACACCATGCTTCACCATAGAGATGATGCCAGGATTCCTCCAGACGTGATAATTGGCATTCAGGCCGAAGAGTTCAATCTTAGTTTCATCAGACCAGAGAATCTTGTTTATCATGGTCTGAGTCTTTAGGTGCCTTTTGGCAAACTCCAATCAGGCTGTCATGTGCCTTTTACTCAGGAGTGGCTTCAGTCTGGCCACTCTACCGTAAAGGCCTGATTGGTGAAGTGCTGTGGAGATGGTTGTCCTTCTGGAAGGTTCTCCTATCTCTACAGAGGAACTCTATGGCTCTGTTCGAGTGACCATTGGGTTCTTGGTCACCTGCCTGACCAAGGCCCTTCTCCCTCGATTGCAAAGTTTTGCTGGGCGGCCATCTCTCTAGGAAGAGTATTGGTGGTTCCAAACATCTTCCATTTAAGAATGACGGAGGCCACTGGGTTTTTGGGGACCTTCAATGCTGCAGACATTTTTTGGTACCCTTCCCTAGATCTGTGCCTCGACACAATCTGTCTCGGAACTCTACGGATAAATTCCTTTGACCTCATGGCTTGGTTTTTGCTCTGACATGCACTGGGACCTTATATAGACAGGTGTGTGCCTTTCCAAATCATGTCCAATCAATTGAA